>NC_052347.1:16065885-16365885 GCF_016432855.1 Salvelinus namaycush | reverse complement strand
TTTAATTAAAACAAGGGACTCTCTAAGATGAATTACATATGGTCTATCAAACTGGGAGCATGGTTCATAGGACCTATGTGTCTGGAAATTCATGCTGTCACACACCCATGCTATGCCTGTGATCCAATGGCAGCCACCAGGGCCTGTGGATGGGATATGCCTACTGCCTGTAACACAAGTGCTCCCCAAGACAGATCTGACACATAGTAATGTGATACAGGGTGTTGTCTTGTCTCTTCCTTCCTGCAGTAAATCCCTTCCCAAAAAGAGACAGTGGCAACGGGAAATCATGGCTCTTCCACAACCCTTAGCTGGACCATATACTGCCCGGCTGGAAAACTGATTTTAGTAATATGACATATCTCTAAACTATCCCTCAGAGGCACTTATGGAGTGACATATTTTAGAGTGATTATCATTTGGGCCTACCTTCAATCAGTGGCATATGTAAATGCTGAATTCGCCTGGTGTGTTGGCAAAAGAAGAGTGCAAAGGATGCTAAACCACAGATCCAGGGTTCTACCTCTGGAAGTTCCTAAAGGCATTGATATATTTTATTAAAACCACCAGATGTAGCTTATCCTATATTTGAAATAGCCTACAGTTTTGGGATTTCTGAATGGAATGGGAGTGGTTAACCTCAGAATAATCATCAACAAGCAACTGAGACAGGGCACCAGCAGGACACAAAGCATTACAGATTATGTTTCCTCTCTATTGTAATTGGAGATGGTCAGTGCTTTCAAATTACATTTTTCCTTGAATGGCACTTCAATTTGGAGGTGGGATAGACAAAGGAGCATTCCAAAAACATTACAGTGCAGTGCATATAGTTATTAACCACACACACACACGCACAGTTTAAATCCAAAATACAATTTCAATAACAAAAATAAATAGATAGTGATTCTAAGTATATCACTGGAATGACTGACGCACTTCAGCGCACGCACGGCGTCTGAAGCGCACACACGGAGTCCTAGATCACATGATCAAATGTCAGAGCACGGTTTGAAAACATGTCGCTGCACTTTACAGATGAGGAATTTCTGGAGGCATGGAAGGAATTAGATAAACCTCAGTTGGAGGGGGGGTGGGAGTTTTTCACAGAGACAATGGGTGTCAAAATCTACCAGCTGTATGACAAGGTACATTTTAGTTACTGTTTTGAGACAGGAATAGAAAGTGAAAAGTGCTGTGTTAGCTTATCGGTAGTTAGCGTCGTTAGCTGGCGAAGCAATCGTTTATTCATTGTGATTATGCCGATTGGCGTGATTGAATGACGCACTGGCATCGATCTGTTGGATGTGCTCGCACGTAGACTATTTTCACGTTTCAGACGTTGTATTATTTTCACGTCGAAAAGGAAATTTACATGAAATAGCATAGCAGATTTTGTGAGTAGCCTACGTTAGACTCGAGCAACAGGCCCACTGGCAAAATGCGGAAGTCGCTATTCGTTATCATCAACTAAAGTGTTTGATGATTGAGTAGGCTAGGGGAGAGTGGGGTAAATTGAGCCATTCAGAATTCATGTAATCATTAGTTTTGAAAGCATACTGTAGCTTGTCCAAAAAAAGTGGCCATTTGGCACAACTTACCTCCGCAATTCAACACAATTACGATCGCTTTTTTGTATTTCAGTCATTTTAGCATATTTTAACAAGGCTTAACACCTAAAAAAACACTTTGTATTTTTTTAAAAAACATAGGCCAGGCCCTGTTGTTACCTCATATCCCAGCAATAATGTCTTGCATTATGCCTGGAAAGAAAACACTTCAATTTGCTCAACTTACCCCAAGGCAAACACTTTGACTATATTCGCCCACACAGGTACAATGATTCATTTTTATGCTAGGTTTAAAAGAAAAATCCAAATCAAATCATCAAATGTTATTTGTCACGTGCTGAATACAACAGGTGTAGACCTTAGAGTGAAATGCTTACCTGCAAGCCCTTAACCAACAATGCAGTTTTAAGAAAAAAATAAGTGTTGAGAAAGTATTTACTAAATAAACTGAAGTAAACAATAAAAAATACTAATTAAGAAAATAGAAAAATAACAAATAATTAAAGAGCAACAATCACAGTAATGAAGCTATATACAGGGGCTACCGGTACAAAGTCAATGTGCAGGGGCACAGGTTAGTCGAGGTAATTGAGGTAATATGTACATGTAGGTAGAGGTAAAGTGACTGTACATATATAATAAACAGAGACTAGCAGCAGTGTAAAAATGTGGGGGGTGAGGGGGTCAGTGCAAATAGTCTGGGTAGCCATTTGGTTAGCTGTTCAGGAGTCTTATGGCTTAGGGGTGGAAGCTGTTAAGAAGCCTTTTGGACCTAGACTTTTTGACCGCTTGCCGTGCGGTAGCAGAGAGGACAGTCTATTAATAGGGTGGCTAGAGTCTTTGGCAATTTTGAGGGCCTTCTTCTGATACCGCCTGGTATAGAGGACCTGGATGTCAGGAAGCTTGGCCTCAGTGATGCACTGGGTCGTACGCACTACCCTCTGTAGCGCTCGGAGGTCGAGCAGTTGCCAGGCGGTGATGCAACCAGTCAGGATGCTCTAATGGTGCAGCTGTAGAACTTTTTGAGGATCTGAGGACCCATGCCAAATCTTTTCAGTCTCCTGAGGGGGAGTAGGCATTGTCATGCTCTCTTCACGACTGTCTTGGTGTGTTTGGACCATGACAGTTTGTTGGTGATGTGGACACCAAGGAACTTGAAGCTCTCAACCTGCTCCACGACAGCTCCGTTGATGAGAATGGGGGCGTGCTCGGCCCTCCTTTTCCTGTAGTCCACAATCATCTCCTTTGTCTTGATCACATTTAGGGAGAAGTTGTTATCCTGGCACCACACTGCCAGGTCTCTGACCTCCTCCCTATAGGCTGTCTCATTGTTGTCGGTGATCAGGCCTACCACTGTAGTGTCGTCGGCAAACTTAATGATGGTGTTGTAGGCAAGAGATAGTGGGATGAATGGCACCCTCAGAAATATGCCAAATATTGCATTTTGTGCTGCGTCTGTTGGGTATGGTGTGCCAAATTGTAGTCTAGAACTTTACCCATGCTCAGACAGTACCTTTTCACAGAATGCATGTTTGTTTTTTATTAAACCCCCTGCCTAACTCTATCCCTAGCTCAAGTTTCTGGAGAAATAATATCCTGTGCAAATCCAGCACATTTTTTGCATGTTTCTCCAACTGGCAATAATCAGAGCCCTGTGGTATGGGATTAGTTACATTGTAGGTGTGGTATATATTTGGAAGAGATAACTTCTTTCATATGCTGTTCACAGGAAACTGGACTTTATGAGTACAAAGTCTTTGGAGTGCTTGCCACCTGCACTCCAGAACTGTGTGCTGATGTCTACATGGACTTGCCCTAGCGGAAACAATGGGATGGATATGTCAAAGGTAAAGAGTAACGCAAACTCTCCCTAGATCGACTTTCTTCCATTCAAACCTCTTGTCGCACTCAACCCCTAATAAGGGCCATTTATAAGACTCATAACACATTCATAAGCAACTCAATTCTGTCAGTTTGGTTGAGTATTGATGACATGGTATTGCATATTAATGATTGTTTTATATGGTGCTTGCTTATGCATGTGTTATTGTTCATATGTATAGCCCCTTTAACTCTTACTTAATTATCTAAAATATGAGCTCCACAAAATAGTTGAAACCATCACCTTTCCATTGTCCTTTTCTATTCACTCCTGTTTTCTATCCCTATCAAACCAATCATAACCAAGAATCCCTTTTATCTCCGTTTTCATGAGCATCGCAACAAGAGCACAGGGCCCGTTTGGCAGTTAATAACTTTTCTCATCTTTTGTTCTCTCTTGCCTCCCCAAAGTATCCAACAGGTAACATGTCTGTCCACCTGAATTTAGCCATAGACTGTAGCTATTGATGTCGTAGCTGGGTAGTTAGCACTCTGGTATAGCCATGGGCTAATGTTGTTGTGTCCTTTGTGTATTAACATGCATAATCAAATGTTCATATAAGCCTAGACTGTGTGAACAAACAAGGGAACTTGAAGATGTTCTTTCAAGGGCTTGTATCTTGAAAATGTCGTTTTTTGTTTCGTCGACTCTGAGAAATTACCAACAGGTTCCATCTTAACAAGGTAGGCCTAAATCATTGGCCATATCTTGTTTTGGGATTTCCAAATACTGTACTGTTGTCCTTTTTCAAGAAGAGACAACAGGGTTATGGATATCCTGGAAATGATAACTAACTGAAGTAACACATTTGCCTCTCCCAGAGACTTGTTGCGTGAGAGGGTGGAGTGGGCTTTTTATTGGAAACACATCCTTGGCTTCAGCTCCTGACTGCCGTCAAGCTTTTTGCTGTTGAATAAAATTGTCATTTCAATAGATTGGATAGATGCTGTATTCTGAAAGTGCTGTTGGTGTCTTTGCTTGCACATGTGATTGTATCTTGATGTGCGCTGTACACTCATAGAAAAAAGGGTTCCAAAAGGGTTCTGCGGTTGTCCCCATATGAGAACCCTTTTTGGTCCCAGGTAGAACCCTTTTGGGTTCCATGTAGAACCCCTTCCACAGAGGGTTCTACATGGAACCCAAAAGGGTTCTACCTGGAACCAAAAGGGTTATTCGAAGAACCCCTTTTGGTTCTAGATAGCACCTTTTTTCCCTAAGTGCAGCCAGTGTTCTAGAAGATGTATGATTTGATAATGTAATGAATAGTATGACATTATAGTATAATACCTATAGTATAATAGATGACTGATGTTTCATGATGTAAGCACTGCTTTATTTTGTGTGTGCCTTTTTGTTTTTTGCAGAGCTGCATGAGAAGGACTATGATGGTCATTCAGCAATCTACTGGGTGGTGAAATACCCATTTCCTCTGTCAAACAGAGACGTATCCTTAATGAAGTAAAATGTCTAAATAAATAATACCTGTAGATAATATCAGGTCATCATGTTTCTCAGTAAAAGCAAATAGGCCTGTGCTTTTTTATTTTAATTTTATTTTTTTTACTAAATACATGAACCCTATACAATATCACATAATCCTGTTCTATGTATTCACCCACCCACAATGTCTCAATCTTGCTTTTCTCTCTCTCCTCCTTTTCACATTTACAATGGGTCCGACATGGTGAAGTGAAACCAAGTATGGTTTATAGTATTAAGAGTAATGTGAGAAATGTATTGTTCTTTAGGCGACAACACGGGACAGTATATTTTCTCAAGGAGTAACTGATCCAGTCACAGGGTGTGGACCACATTAGACCATATTATCTCTACCAGGCTTCTTTAACAGTGTAAACCTCAGTACGTGTATGTCAGGGAGCGGAGGGACGTTGACGTGGACAGCATGAAGATCTGGGTGGTCCTGGCTAAGAGCTCCCAACAGTCCCCGTTACTAGAGAAGAGTGGGGTGCAGCGAGTGAATGACTACAAGCAGACTGTGGCCATGGAGAGTGATGGTGCCTGTGGCACTAAAGGTACTGCTCACTCTAGAGTACACCAGATCCAATCAGAACTCATCCCTGTAGTACCATTTTAAATGTCCATAGTGGAAACTGTTCAGTTGTGAACTTGAATCTGTTGTGGATCTGTCTGTGAAGTCACTTGCTTTTTATTGACAGACATTTACATTTGCATTATTTTCTTTCAGTCTTCATGAATTACTTTGATAACCCTGGTGGTAATATTCCAACCTGGCTTGTGAACTGGGCAGCCAAGGTGAGTTCAGACCTGAGTGCTGTCTAAAACCTAATAGGGTTCTTCGGCTGTTCCCATAGCAGAACCCTTTTTGATTCCCGGTAGAACCCTTTTGGTTCCAGGTAGAACCCTGTACACAGCGGGTTCTACATGGAATCAAAATGTGTCCTATCTGGAACCAGAAATGGTTATTCTATGGGGATAGCCGAAGAACCCTTTTGGAACCCTTTTTTCTAAGAGTGTAGCAGCTCATCTTTAGAATTACTATAGAAAATAGTACTATAGAATTAAGAAAACGGTTTGTTTACTCACATTTATATCTACTTGCCAGTTTTGAATGCCCCAAAGCATGCCCTGTTATCTCAATTGGAAGGCTTTATTCACGCTGTTAATCTCAAGCAGATGTTTTGTGTTAGGATGCCAATGGTTCCTCTCTGTTGCCCCATTTGGGTGTGTCTACTCTGCTAGTCTATCCATGACGTTCATTGACAAAGTCATCTACTCCCCGTGTTTCAACAGAGCGGAGTGCCTGCCTTCCTTACAGACATGCAGAAGGCCTGTGGCAATTACTCAAACTACTGCCAGAAGAACAAGAAATGAACGCCCTTTGTGGGAAGTCACATCAAAGCCACAAGGATGGCATTTTTCAGCCCATCGTTCAATAAAGTCTACACTTACGGTGTCTGAGGGGCATTGTGGGTGTTTTGGGTATGGTTGGAGACTTATTACGAAGTCAATAGGTGAAAGTGGTGTTGGTGTAATCTGTAGCTGGATGTGGTACTGACTGGGGCATGTACTGTATTTTAGTTATTAGTTGTATAAAAAATATATATTTAAATTGAAGTTATCTGGTACTGACTTCCTACTCCTAGGGGTTGAGTGTGACAATGTTGCATTTGGGCTTGCCCACAGTAAGGGCTTGGATGAGATCTGTAGTGATCTACCCCCTGTTTTAACGAGTACTGTTTCTTTGACTACAATGGCTTTTCCTTTTATTTTCCTGTTTGTTATGGTCAAATGTATGTTGTTTTTTAAATCGTAATTTTTTTTTTTATGTATGAATGTTCAGTCAATGAATGATATGCATTTTTGCACTTGTGATTAAGCACTGAAATCAAATCAACTTCCAAACCTACTGTTCAATTAATTAGTGAATTATTAGTTTCTCAGCAGCTCTATTGAGGAATGATTTCTGTACTCTACAATGCAACATTGTTGCTTAGGCAAGCAAGGCTGAATCGAAAACAGACTAGATTTTTATTTTGTATTTCCCTAATGGTCTTTTTGAATGTACATTAAAAAAAATCAGATTTTGTCCTATCATTAATAGTTGCCTGCACTGATTTGTTGTGATACTTGAAATTTACAAAAACACGATAATGAAATCGTTTAAGTTAATTATTCATATGTTGAATCTTCGAGAGCTAGGCCTATACCTCTTTATCCTTGTGTGGTTGCAATTAGGCCTCCAGTTCTATGGAGGTGATACAGTGTGTATTACCATCTAATACATATCAATAAAATGACGGATGAGATGAAGCACGGCATCATGCATTATTTAACTGAAACCTGTAGATGCTTTTCAAAACAGGACTATCACCTTCATCGAACACAATTTTTTTTTAAATGTATTTTCCACCTTTTGGCGTTGACCAATGAAATGAACTGTTTCTGTGGCTCGCGCTCCCCCTTGCGGTAAAAATGATATGTTCACGCCGCGCGGCCCTGATGTTGCGTGATGAAGTTGATATACTTTACCTGACCTTTCAAATTTGATACATTGTGTCTGTTAATTCAATTCTCTCACCGGAAGCACTGCTGGGTTTTGTAAAAACAAGTTATATTGAAGATAAATTGGCAGGGTATTTCTTGACATCTGAAAAAGGTAGAGCCTAGCCTACGTTTAGCAGTCTAAGCCTACTTTTGCAAGTTTTATCTTAAAATTCGTCGACAGCATAAAATACGCGAGAGGCCGGAAAAACCGAACCTCATGAACAGTGATGGTGATGAGTATGGTGAGTCCAATAGAATTTGTCTGGCTACATAGGTGCTTAGTTGTAACTATGCGATGTTATTCTCATAGGCCTACTGTAGGGTTGTGAGAAAGTGGACCCTACCTTCTTGTCAGGGGGGTACTAACTGCAAGGTATTAGGAGTCAGGCAGGATTCAGCTGGAAGATGGGAGTATTTATTTACAGGTATAGAGGGTGAGATGAACCCATGGATATTGACAAGTTGACGAACAACACTGACAAACAGAAACAGTACAGACTAGTGGTTAGAGCGTTAGACTAGTAACCGAAAGGCTGCAAGATCGAATCCCCGAGTTGACGAGGTAAGATCTGTCGTTCTGCCCCTGAACAAGGCAGTTTACTCACTGTTCCTAGGCCGTCATTGAAAATAAGAATTTGTTCTTAACTTGACTTGCCTAGTTAAATAAAGGTAAAACGAATAAACTAAAGGGCCCAAAATATAGAAGTTTCTGGCTTCTGAGGCATATAACTTTGACAAAACATCAATAATTACTCACACAGCAGAGTTAAAGATAACCATAGAACAAAATGTCACCCCAGTCTAAAATGAAATGTGCAACATGAACAGGTTCCCAGCAAACACGTAACTACGACCAACCCCAACGTAATGGATTTGTAATTATTGGTCATGACTAGACATTACCTTCTCACAACGTTGTGGCTACATAATCTGAAGGTAATACCATTTGGTCATCTTCCTACCTCCTCAACATGTCACAGCAACATGATTTCATTACTTTACATATTGGTCTTGATTAGACCCACACAAAGAATGTCACAGTATCTGCGGAGTGAAACATTCTGTGATCACAGCCTATATGAGCTGTGGAGCATGCATCCTCAAATGTCTTTTGAATGAACTACACATTTATAGATGTTTGAGTCCATTTATTGTTCAGATTGGATTTTAAATCTCCATGTAGTTTAAAAAAAATACACCCACACATTTGGAAAGACTGATTCAACATTATGTAAGGGACAATTTTCCTCAAACAAATTGGGCATACACTGGATTAAATAGCATGGTCAAATAAAATAAATATATATATACATTTGATGTATTTAATATAAAAGAATGATATACACTATATATACAAACGTATGTGGACACCCCTTCAAATGAGTGGATTTGGCAATTTCAGCAACACACGTTGCTGACAGGTGTATAAAATTGAGCACACAGCCATGCAATCTCCATAGACAAACATTGGCAGTAGAATGGCCTTACTGAAGAGCTCAGTGACTTTCAACCTGGCACAGTCATAGGATGCCAAGAAGTGTTCGTCAAATTTCTGCCCTGCTAGAGCTGCCCCGGTCAACTGTAAGTGCTGTTATTGTGAAGTGGAAACATCTAGGAGCAACAACGTCTCAGTCGCAAAGTGGTAGGCCACACAAGCTCACAGAACAGGACCACAGAGTGCTGAAACGCGTAGCGCGTAAAAATCGTCTGTCCTCGGTTGCAATACTCACTACCGAGTTCCAAAATGCCTCCAGAAGCAACGTCAGCACAATAACTGTTTGTCAGGAGCTTCATGAAATCGGTTTCTATGGCTGAGCAGCCGCACACAAGCCTAAGATTACCATGCGCAATGCCAAGCGTCGGCTGGAGTGGTGTAAAGCTCACCGTCATTGGACTCTGGATCAGTGGAAACACATTCTCTGGAGTGATGAATCACACTTCACGGACGAATCTGGTTTTGGCGGATGCCAAGAGAACGCTACCTGCCCGAATGCTTAGTGCCAACTGTAAAGTTTAGTGGAGGAGGAATAATGGTCTGGGGCTGTTTTTCATGGTTCGGGCTAGGCCCCTTACTTAGTTCCAGTGAAGGGAAATATTAACTCTACAGCATACAATGACATTCTAGACGATTCTGTGCATCCAACTTTGTGGCAACAGTTTGGGAAAGGTGCTTTCCTGTTTCAGCATGACAATGACCCCGTGCACAAAGCGAGGTCCATACAGAAATGGTTTGTCGAGATCGGTGTGGAAGAACTTGACTGGCCTGCACAGAGCCCTGACCTCAACTCCATCGAACACTGACTGCGAGCCAGGCCTAATCGCCCAACATCAGTGCCCGACCTCAATAATGCTCTTGTGGTTGAATGGAAGCAAGTCCCCGCAGCAATGTTCCAACATCTAGTGGAAAGCCTTCAAATCAAAATCAAATCAAATTCTATTTGTCACATCACATGGTTAGCAGATGTTAATGCGAGTGTAGCGAAATGCTTGTGCTTCTAGTTCCGACAATGCAGTAATAACCAACGAGTAATCTAACCTAACAATTCCACAACTACTACCTTATACACACAAGTGTAAAGGGATAAAGAATATGTACATAAAGATATATGAATGAGTGATGGTACAGAACGGCATAGGCAAGATGCAGTAGATGGTATAGAGTACAGTATATATATATGAGATGAGTAATGTAGGGTATATAAACATAAAGTGGCATAGTTTAAAGTGGCTAGTGATACATGTATTACATAAAGATGGCAAGATGCAGTAGATGATATAGAGTACAGTATATACATATACATATGAGATGAGTAATGTAGGGTATGTAAACATTATATTAAGTGGCATTGTTTAAAGTGGCTAGTGATACATTTTTACATACATTTCCATCAATTCCCATTATTAAAGTGGCTGGAGTTGAGTCAGTATGTTGGCAGCGGCCACTAAATGTTAGTGGTGGCTGTTTAACAGTCGGATGGCCTTGAGATAGAAGCTGTTTTTCAGTCTCGGTCCCTGCTTTGATGCACCTGTACTGACCTCGCCTTCTGGATGATAGCGGGGTGAACAGGCAGTGGCTCGGGTGGTTGTTGTCCTTGATGATCTTTATGGCCTTCCTGTGACATCGGGTGGTGTAGGTGTCCTGGAGGGCAGGTAATTTGCCCCCGGTGAAGCCTTCCCAGAAGAGTGGAAGCTGTTATAGCAGCAAAGGGGGGACCAAATCCTTATTAATGCCCATGATTTTGAAATTAGATGTTTGACGAGCAGGTGTCCACATACTTCTGGTCATGTAGTGTATCACGTTTGCAAGGCATATGAACTAACAGGTTATAGAATTAACAATGCAATTATCACGCAATTATCACAAATTAGGTTTTAATAGGGCTTTTTTTCTGGCTTGGCTTCCCCAGTGATTTTACCCACACACCGCTACTGGTCACTATACTCCTGTTTATTGCCAGTACACTGGTGGAGAGTGAGACCAGAGAGTGTTCCCCTCCCATCCTCACTGTGTCCCTCTCTCTGATGTTTCACTTCTGCTGACCTGTCAGCGAACTGGGCATTGTTCTAGATGTTTCCTGAGTGAAAATAGTGCTGGCTTCCTATGAGATCACCACCTCACTAGTGTCATTGCTCTAGGGCTAGGATATCTTGTGTGAAAGCCCTCCCATCAACCCCAAAGAGAATAGCTTTGTCTTTGCCATTACATTTCCAAGCACTGTCCAGGTAACTTTCTAGTCATCGGCATATAGCCAGTTATTAAAATTGGAATGTTTTGTTGTCCCTTTGTCAGGCGTTCAGCCACGCGCATGTACAGTAGGCTACAGTGCACACAACATGCCATCTATAGCCTTTGATATTGATTATTAGGCTATTTGCTATTAAGGAGTTAGAGAAAAGTGCAATCATGGAATCACTACCCACTGGGAACACACTGGTTGAATCAACGTTGTTTCCACGTCATTTCAATTTAATTAGATTGAACCAACATGGAATAGATGAATTGATGTCTATGCCCAGTGGGTATTGTTTAATCATCAATGGAAAGTGAAGTAGGGCCTAGGGCTCACTGATTTCACTGTGCTGGAGATTGACCACTTACTTTGTTCTTCTCTTCCACCTAGTGGTTTGTGGAGTGAATAGTAGAACGTTGAATGAACATAATCTGCAGTGAAGGTCCGGTCTCAATTTTGTCTCATGACTTCTTTCAGCCCTGAGACTATCAGGAAGTACAAGGAACACATTTGTGTATCCAATTAATATCTCAATTTGATTCATGAATACTTTACAGTCTTAATTACGTTACTGAATTCAAATTCCATCTATGGGCCACAAAGCATAGGCGTGCATTAGTTATTTTAATAGAGTAATCAAAGGCACACTTCAGTTCTGGCAATGTAAGTCACGAGTCAAGAATTGTCATAGCAGATAGAGCTGAATCCATTTACGAGATAGTAGTAGGTCGATGACTTTGGAATTAGATTAAGGACTTTGAATCTTGGAAGAGTTTTTGTAAAATTTTCTATGCATCCGTTCTATTTTGGTGGAACTGAATTATGGGAGTAATGATAAAAATCAAAGCCTTACATTTCTATTTTTATGCACCATTTTATCCACTGGAATTTCTTGAGTGAATAATATTCAGTTCTCAAAAGGGTTCTTTCCATTGCCAGTCTTTCACAAATGGAAGACAAATATATTTCTTGGCTAGCCATTGTATTTTAGAGGGGGGTTCTTTTGATTGGTAATATACAGGGATAATTAGCTTTAGAAAGTGATATACTTTTTCTCCTGGACTCCTGCTTCTCCTAAATGTCAGCTCAGATTTCCCAGGTGCCTTGCTGTCTGCCAGAGGTAACACAATAATGGCTGTGCTTGGAAATGTATTTTTTCAACCTCCTTTTTGGTGATTTTTAATAGATTACAATTATAGATATCAGTGTGCTCTGGGAATCGGAATCCTTGATCCTGAATAGGCTTTTATATGATTTTATACAGTGTTGTGCAAATCAACTGTAGTTCAACTCAATTATACATGCAGACTCACATGTGGTTCTAGCTGAGCACAGTTGCCTTGCTTTACCTCTATTCAAAATGGTCCAATCTTAAGGTTATACAATTGTTTTCTTAAGCATAGGTAGCCTAGTGGTTAGAGTGTTGGGCCAGTAACCGAAAGATTGCCAGATCGTATCCCCGAGCTGACAAGTTAAAAATCTGTCTTCTGCCCCTGAACAAGGCAGTTAACCTAGACTGTCATTGTAAATAAGAATTTGTTTATAACTGACTTGCCTAGTTACATAAAAGCATTTCTTTTACATTATGAATATCAATCAACCCTGTCGCACTGGTTCAGTTCAACAACATCTTTGAGAACTGCTGGGTACTTGTGCCAATCACATGTTTTACTTAATTAATTCAGTCCAAACTTAATGATTTCCAGAAGTAAGAGCATTTTGAATAACCAATAGTATAACAAATGTCCAGCAATAGGCTACATACGCATGTATTTATGATGTTGGAAATAACTCAGCCCTGCAAAATGAGAATATTTAGGAGGGATTGTTTAACTCCATTAGTTTTATGGTTAAAAAAAGATGTACAGCAGTATTGTATTTGAATCTCTCAACAACTGGCATGCAAACTGGCAGAGTTATAGCTTATTCCTCTGTCTGTATTGCTATGTGTGCTCAGTTTGTGCACCCTTTTATTTTGGAGAACTATTGAACCGTAGCAAGCCGTATATCAGGATACCAGGCCAGGAATCCAACTGTTTGACAATACTTTTATAATGGCTGTGTTAATGTTCTTATTACCACAGAGGATGGTTTAGTTGAGTTGAGAAAGCTTGCAGTCAAAACACTTGATGTTTGACTCTTTCTGTTTTAAAAACATGCTTGTCTAGGATGGCAAATACTGTATCTCTCTGTATGATAGCTCATTTGGCGGGAGCCATTCCGGTTCTGGGAGAGTCTAGTCTTTTCCTCAGGGCCAACGTTTAGCCTGCTACTGAGGTAATGAATGGTCTCTTCACAAACATGGAGAGACACAATATTGTCTCAGGGCTCTCCTGCTACGGAACTCGGAAATCACCAGGATGGCAGGCTGCTGCTGGGCACTCAGGGGTATTTATGGATTTTGGATCGTTACAGCTGTGTAAGATAATGTTTGATTTTCATCCATCAATCTTTCTGCAAACAGCTCCTCATTCAACGAGCAGAAAAAAATGTCTGTGTGAAATACGGGTCCTTTTAAACAAAATAATACAAAAAAGAGAAGCCTTTTCCTGACTTGAGCATACATTTACAGGCTACAAAAATACACAGATGAGAGTTAAAAATAAAATGTATTTTTGTGAACTGGGTCAGACACGTGGCTAATGCCTATGACTGGATGTTGGCATCTTTCCATTCACTTTCTACCTGCTGTTACAGTCCCTAAATTCTCTGGTCATTAGAATGCAGGCTTGTGTCTATGATGATGTTGAGAAAACAGACTATGATACAGGTGTCACACCCTGGCCTTAGTTATCTTTGTTTTCATTATTATTTTAGTTAGGTCAGGGTGTGACATGGGGAAGTATGTGTTTTGTTTTGTCTAGGGGTTTGTAGGTTTAATGGGGCAATGTCTTGTCTAGGTGTTTGTATGTCGATGGCTGCCTGGATTGGTTCTCAATTAGAGACAGCTGTGGTTTATTGTCTCTAGTTGGGAGCCATATTTAAGGCAGCCATGGGCATCATGTGTTTGTGGGTAATTGTCTATGTTGAACGTTTGTTGCTTGTCTGTGCACCTATGTTATTTAGCTTCACGGTCGTTTGTTGTTTTGTTAGTTTGTGTATAGTGTTCGTTTTTTGTGTTTTTCTCTCTTCCAAAATAAAGAGATGTATTTTGCACACGCTGCGCCTTGGTCCAATCTCTCTCAAGAAGACGATCGTGACAGAATTACCCACCATCCATGGATCAAGCAGCGTGAGAGAAACCAGGACTCGTGGACATGGGAGGAAATATTGGACGGAAAGGGACCCTGGGCTCAACCAGGAGAATATCGCCGCCCCAAAGCTGAGCTGGAGGCAGCGAAAGCAGAGAGGCGGCGATATGAGGAAGCAGCACGGAAACAAGGCTGGAAGCCCGTAAGTCAAACCCAAAAATTTCTTGGGGGGGGGCTCTCGGGTAGTTTAGTTGGGTCAGTCGGGAGACGTGAGCCAACTCCTCCTGTTTACCGTAAGGAGCCGGTGAGGGCGGATTTGGAGGTGAGTGACGCAGAGACAGTAAAGGAGTTAATGGAGAAATTGGAGGAGAGAGTTATGAGGGATGTATTGGTTTGGTGCATGAGGCACGGCATCCGTCCGAACGAACGTGTTGGTGAGTTAATGTCACCGGGAACAGCTCTCCATACTCGTCCTGAGGTGCGTGCTAGCCGTCTGGTGAAGACAGTACCTACAGCACGCACAAAGCCTCCTGTGCGTCTCCAGAGTCCTGTGCGTCCTGTTACTGCTCCCCGCACAAGCCCTGAGATACGTGTTCCCAGCCCAGTACCACCAGTGCTGGCACCACGCATCAAGCCTCCTGTGCGTCTCCAGAGCCCTGTACGCACTGATCATTCTCCCCGCACTCGCCCTGAGGTGCGTGCCCTCAGCCCAGTACCACCAGTCCCGGTACCACGCACTAGTCCTATAGTGCGCCTTGAGAACTCAGTGTACCCTGTTCCTGCTCCCCGCACTAGCCTTGAGGTGCGTGTCTCCAGTCCGGTACCACCAGTTCCGGCACCACGCACCAAGCCTCATGTGCGTCTCCAGAGCCCTGTACGCACTGTTCCTTCTCCCCGTACTCGCCCTGATGTGCGTGCCCTCAGCCCGGTACCACCAGTGCCGGTACCACGCACCAGGCCTATAGTACGCCTTGAGAGTCCAGTGTGCCCTGTTGCTACTCCCCGCACTAGCCTGAAGGTGCGTGTCTTTAGCCTGGTACCTCCAGTTCCGGTACCACGCACCAGGCCTACAGTGCGTCTCAGCCGGCCAGAGTCTGCCGTCTGCCCAACGGCGCCTGAACTGCCCGTCTGCCCAACGGCGCCTGAACTGCCCGTCTGCCCAACGGCGCCTGAACTGCCCGTCTGCCCAACGGCGCCTGAACTGCCCGTCTGCCCAACGGCGCCTGAACTGCCCGTCTGCCCAACGGCGCCTGAACTGCCCGTCTGCCCAACGCCGTCTGAACTGTCCGTCTGCCAAGCGCCGCATGAACTGCCCGTCTGTACTGAGCCTTCAAAGCCGCCCGTCTGCCATGAGCCTGCAAAGCCGCCCGTCTGCCATGAGCCTTCAGAGCCGTCCGCCAGACAGGAGCCGCTAGAGCCGTCCGCCAGACAGGAGCCGCTAGAGCCTTCCGCCAGACAGGAGCAGCCAAAGCCGTCTGCCAGACAGGAGCCGCTAGAGCCTACCGCCAGACAGGAGCAGCCAGAGCCTTCCGCCAGACAGGATCAGCCAGAGCCTTCCGCCAGACAGGATCAGCCAGAGCCTTCCGCCAGACAGGATCAGCCAGAGCCTTCCGCCAGACAGGATCAGCCAGAGCCTTCCGCCAGACAGGATCAGCCAGAGCCTTCCGCCAGACAGGATCAGCCAGAGCCTTCCGCCAGCCATGAGCAGCCAGATCCGTCAGCCAGCCATGAGCAGCCAGATCCGTCAGCCAGCCATGAGCAGCCAGATCCGTCAGCCAGCCATGAGCAGCCAGATCCGTCAGCCAGCCATGAGCAGCCAGATCCGTCAGCCAGCCATGAGCAGCCAGATCCGTCAGCCAGCCATGAGCCGTCCAGCCAGGATCCGCCAGAGCCGTCCAGCCAGGATCTGCCAGAGCCATCCAGCCAGGATCCGCCAGCCAGTCCGGTGCTGTCCCTCAGTCCGGAGCTGCCGTCCCTCAGTCCGGAGCTGCCCCTTATCCTGGTGCTGCCCCTTATCCTGGTGCTGCCCCTTATCCTGGTGCTGCCCCTTATCCTGGTGCTGCACCTTAGTCCGGTGCTGCCCCTTAGTCCGGTGCTGCCCCTTAGTCCGGTGCTGCCCCTTAGTCCGGTGCTGCCACTTAGTCCGGTGCTGCCCCTTAGTCCGGTGCTGCCCCTTAATCCAGTGGGGTTAAGTTGGAGGGTGGTCATTTGGAGGAGGCTACGAAAGCGGGTAGTGACTATGGTGGGGTGGGGACCACGACCAGTGCCAGAGCCGCCACCGTGGACAGACGCCCACCCAGACCCTCCCCTAGACTTTATGCTGGTGCGCCCGGAGTTCGCACCTTAAGGGGGGGGTTATGTCACACCCTGGCCTTAGTTATCTTTGTTTTCATTATTATTTTAGTTAGGTCAGGGTGTGACATGGGGAAGTATGTGTTTTGTTTTGTCTAGGGGTTTGTAGGTTTAATGGGGCAATGTCTTGTCTAGGTGTTTGTATGTCGATGGCTGCCTGGATTGGTTCTCAATTAGAGACAGCTGTGGTTTATTGTCTCTAGTTGGGAGCCATATTTAAGGCAGCCATGGGCATCATGTGTTTGTGGGTAATTGTCTATGTTGAACGTTTGTTGCTTGTCTGTGCACTTACGTTATTTAGCTTCACGGTCGTTTGTTGTTTTGTTAGTTTGTGTATAGTGTTCGTTTTTCGTGTTTTTCTCTCTTCCAAAATAAAGAGATGTATTTTGCACACGCTGCGCCTTGGTCCAATCTCTCTCAAGAAGACGATCGTGACAACAGGCTATTTTTCAACTTTTCAGATGAGTAACAATAACTGCAAAATTTACTGTTGTTCTGCAGGCCGCTGCCAAAAAGAGAGGTACACACAGACCGTAATTAACACCCATTGCTGGTCTTATGGTATGGTTACAATGAATGCATTTCTAAGCTTAAATGACTAAGCTCTGCTGCTTGTCTGCGCAAGTACAGATTCAATCACATAAGAGTAATGCACAGTGTAAGCTGCATTACACAAAATTGCTAAGGCTTTGGCGCTAGCTTAATGTCAGGTATTTGTTTTCTTTGGTGTTTCTTTGCATTCATTAAAAATAATTGTGTTTTCTGTTGAGCTGCCGTGGACTGAGACTGGCACCTCCTCCATACGTAACCTAGTCTCTGGGCCAACACAAGCCTTGCATTCCAAGGAGGGGCTACTCCTGTTTACCTCTCCCGACCGTCTGACCGCAGACTCAGGGTCCTCTCCTTTCCTTCTGTGGTTTCTGGCAGCCGACTCCAGATTCCTGCATGTCTATCACTGTAATCAGGAGTCCAGACCTGCAGTCAGCCAAGCAGTTTGAAACAAAGCAGAATAAAGTAGGTGAAGCATTTCATTTGGATATGGAGAAGCAGCATCTGCATTCTCTCTCAGATTGGTGACCCTCCTCCGAATCTAGATGATGACCATTCTTCCCCAAAGAGCCAAAAGGGGGCATGCAAGCTCTCCTCAGCTCTGGTAGCCTAACTACAGAGGCTCTATTGGCTGCTCTCTTCATTAAGGAGTTGTTGAGGACTACCACCACTACTATCGTGAAAATGTCCAGTTATTTTCTCCATTGCTCTGTAAAAAAAAATTGAACCCGCAAAATATACATTTGGCAAATGTCTGATTGCAAACATTTCGAGTGATTACTGATTATCCCCTCTTCTGTTTTATCACTCTGGCTCTTCTTATAAATTCTATTTAATGAAACTCCTCTGGGACCTGATACCTCCTATTATGTCATTACCCCTCCGGCAGAGGAAGAGATTACTCTTTTTGCTTAACTACAGCTGCCTGCAGACCACATAGAGCAGAATAGTACTAGAGCACTGAGGAAGTAGTACTAGAGCACTGAGGAAGTAGTACTAGAGCACTGAGGAAGTAGTACTAGAGCACTGAGGAAGTAGTACTAGAGCACTGAGGAAGTAGTACTAGAGCACTGAGGAAGTAGTACTAGAGCACTGAGGAAGTAGTACTAGAGCACTGAGGAAGTAGTACTAGAGCACTGAGGAAGTAGTACTAGAGCACTGAGGAAATAGTACTAGACCACTGAGGAAGTAGTACTAGAGCACTGAGGAAGTAGTACTAGAGCACTGAGGAAGTAGTACTAGAGCACTGAGGAAGTAGTACTAGAGCACTGAGGAAATAGTACTAGACCACTGAGGAAGTAGTACTAGAGCACTGAGGAAGTAGTACTAGAGCATTGAGGAAATAGTACTAGAGCACTGAGGAAGTAGTATTAGAGCACTGAGGAAGTAGTACTAGAGCACTGAGGAAATAGTACTAGACCACTGAGGAAGTAGTACTAGAGCACTGAGGAAGTAGTACTAGAGCACTGAGGAAGTAGTACTAGAGCACTGAGGAAGTAGTACTAGAGCACTGAGGAAGTAGTACTAGAGCACTGAGGAAGTAGTACTAGAGCACTGAGGAAGTAGTACTAGAGCACTGAGGAAATAGTACTAGACCACTGAGGAAGTAGTACTAGAGCACTGAGGAAGTAGTACTAGAGCACTGAGGAAGTAGTACTAGAGCACTGAGGAAGTAGTACTAGAGCACTGAGGAAATAGTACTAGACCACTGAGGAAGTAGTACTAGAGCACTGAGGAAGTAGTACTAGAGCATTGAGGAAATAGTACTAGAGCACTGAGGAAGTAGTATTAGAGCACTGAGGAAGTAGTACTAGAGCACTGAGGAAATAGTACTAGACCACTGAGGAAGTAGTACTAGAGCACTGAGGAAGTAGTACTAGAGCACTGAGGAAGTAGTACTAGAGCACTGAGGAAGTAGTACTAGAGCACTGAGGAAATAGTACTAGAGCACTGAGGAAGTAGTACTAGAGCACTGAGGAAGTAGTACTAGAGCACTGAGGAAGTAGTACTAGAGCACTGAGGAAGTAGTACTAGAGCACTGAGGAAGTAGTACTAGAGCACTGAGGAAGTAGTACTAGAGCACTGAGGAAGTAGTACTAGAGCACTGAGGAAGTAGTACTAGAGCACTGAGGAAGTAGTACTAGAGCACTGAGGAAGTAGTACTAAAGCACTGAGGAAGTAGATGACATGAATAAGTGACAGAATGTGCAAACCATCGAGAAAATAAGGATTTCTGCTAAAAATGCATGTAATGCAAAGACCTGTTAACTTAGGAATGATAAATGGAATGATTTGTACAAGTCAAGTGCTTTGCTTGGAGTGCAGTTTTGGCATAGGTGATTGTTCGGTTTAAACAATAGTAAATACCTTTTGTGGGAAAAAAAGATGAGACCTGATAAACACTAATGTGAGTGTTTTAAAAATTAATTCCTACATTTCTTTGCTTGATTTCCAGTCAGAAAAAGATAACTATTTTTAGAAGTAAATTAGTAAAGAAATATGAGTGCAAGATAATGATTTATCACTGTAATCAATAGAATGCAGATTTACCACATCGAATAAATACTGTGGTTAGAATTGGTCTCTGATGGAGAAATTCTGCAACATGTCGAAACAACATAAATTCTTCACTTCACAAATTCTTCATACGACAACATAATGTACAGTGTTTTTTCTCTGTGGCATACACTTTCAATAGATGGAGTTTTAAATGGACTTAATGATTTTGGCATGTTGGTATGAGTCGTGAGTAGTGGTTTGCTTAAATGGACCCCATTGGTTTCTGAGGATTGTACTTGACTGTAGTGGCTGACATGATGAAGGAGTGCTATGCATATGTAATAACACCTTTGAGTAACCATCAGTAAACCCATCTGTGAACTTACGTGTTATTCTATAAACTTCTTAACAGCAAATTCCCAATCAAAACCAACCCTGTCTTGGTCAGAGATGGATGGGGCCATTTAGGGACCAATAAACAAAATAAATACCACAAATGAAATGTTTCAGTCTATAGGCTGATTTACGCATTCCCAGAATCAAAGACCAGCAGGCCTTGTACCCTCTGGTTCCACAAACAACAGTGGTGGTAGCGGACAGATAACCATTCAGACAGTATTACTGTCCTGTTCTGTCTTTTACAGCACACTTACAACTAACTGTCCTTAGTCAAATATAGAATAAGTAACTGAAGTAAGTAACTACAGACTACATTCATATTGTTAAAACCGTATTTGTCTTTCCCCTAAAATGACCAAATCTATGAATGTTAAACCCATGGCTCCCAATATATAAATTTGATGTATTGTTTTGATTTCATTGTCTGAAATGATGAATGCAGTAAAGAGCCTCTCCCCCACCTGGGCTGACCTGGTGTGGCTACAGCAGCAGTAATAACCAGTAGTGACTCTCTCCTCTCTCTCCCTGATTAATGCACTTAGATATGATTGAACCCTGCTTTTTGTCTGTCTCCTCTCAGACTCATGCCTGAAAGACTATCTCATTACAGCCCCAGTTAACTGTAGTAATACACACTGTGGCAAGCGCACATCTTGCAGTGTCATTAAAGCCACTATTCATTACGGCTTTGCCCTTGAATTCACACATACCAGGGAACTGGAAGTGTTTAAGGGCTGCAGCCATAGCAACGGAAATTCTGTCTCTTTCACTTTTCTTGGAAAAATAACGTTCACTTTACCATACTGCACATGAGCATTTTGTTTGAAAATGGTTCGTTTCTGCTATCGACAAATCAAACCTCCTGAATATCATGCTTGCTTTCTTTCTTCCTTTCTTCCTTTCTTTCTTCCTTTCTTTCTTTCTTTCTTTCTTTCTTTCTTTCTTTCTTTCTTTCTTTCTTTCTTTCTTTCTTTCTTTCTTTCTTTCTTTCTTTGCATCCAACTTAATCCTCCCACTAAGACCATAGTTTGTAAGCTTGTTTTTCTAATCAGAGATAGGTGCAGATTCTCAGGGTTCCAAGCCTGGCATCTATCTGCACTGTCGCCATAACATTGTGTTTGTAATTAGTTTAATTCTACAGTTATTAAGCACACTCACAAATACTGGAAGGAATTTAAGCCCAGAGTGGATTCTCACAGAGCTTGCCATTAAAGCTGTCTGAATAGGTCTGGTGCCATGGTTCTTACGTGGGATGATTCCACATGTTGCAGTTTGTTTTAGCTCCACATTGCTATGCACAAAATGTGCTATGCACAAAATGAGGATATATACTCACTCACAGATTTAACTGTACAAATATTTTGAGAGCAATATACTAGTCCCTTCAAATACCTCTCTGAATGCAAGACTGAACCAATTTATCTAGAAGTCTCATTTGTTGAAGGGAAAACAAATGTATAATTTTGTGTCCTGCACATATAGACAGTGCTTCTCAGAGGTAACCTGAGGTAAGTTGTTATACTGTATATGCCTACTACTAGATTTTGAAAGCAGTCTATTACATTTTTGGGGGCATATTATGTCAAGTATATCAGTCTTGTGAGTTACTGACCTTTGTCTGGCTCTTGTGGATAGTTTAATGAGACCTCTGTAACACAGATTAGACAGCATATTATTCAATGTCGTCGACATTCAGAGGAATCGGAAAATGGACCTTTTACTGTCACAATTACAAAAGCCTTTTAATGTATCTGTCTATCAGAATGAACAAAGCTAGTCAGACAGACGTCTCACTGTGGGTGCTGGAAAGAAAACGAGCCAGAATCAGACGATATTAAACATTCTCAGTCCTTCACATTGAGCAAATCCTTGGTACATATGGTTTGAGCTAGTTATAGTCCATGACAGATCTATGCAACATAAAGCCCTCTATTTAGAAATTCCAACAATATTTAGTTCAAATTATGTATATTTGAACATGTGGTTTCACAATTGTTTTTAAATACAGTAATTCAACACGGAAAATGACCTTGGCTGTGCCCCTGCGCTATGTTCCAGGACAATTCCTTTATTGTTCTGTTTGACTGTGTGCAGTAGAGTGTAGTCTATAAAGGAGGTGGCTTATTCGGGTGTAATCAGAGTGCCGTGGCGAGACTCTAAACCATCTGAAAGTTGACTGTCCAGTATCAAGTCAAGTCTCACTTGGCTTTCCTGATAAGACTGCCACCTGCTGGCTGGCTGCCACTCGTAGCGCTGTTCAGTTGACCAATAATCTGAGCAGAAGGGCTGTGATAATGTACTACTACACCAGAAGATTTACCCATTTAAAACAATAGTGAAAGAAAAGGATTCATAAGAATGTATCTGTCAGAAAGATGTTAACTCACTGCTTTGGAGAGAATCTCTTTACGGATTATTCGTTACATAAACCTTTGACATGAAGTTCCGTTGAGATTGATGTTATGCTGGACAGTTTTTTCAACATGTTGGCTAATTAATGTTGAAAAGGTTAGCAGCTGGACAAATTGTCAAAGGGCTGTTTTGTATGATGTGGCAGTTAGTATGATGACTTATGATGACAGTTAGTATGATGAAAACACAGTGTGATGCTGCCCCTGTGGAATGTGGTGCAGTGCAGCTGATTACTGCTGGACTTGGTGCAACCACACTTACATTAACAGTGATACATATTGAGATATCTAATGTCACCATTAGGGAACAGAAAACCTAGAGACCTGACCAACCAGAGGACAGCCTCTCATAAACATGGAATGTGTCGCAATAGTGTTGCACCTTAATATCAATATGTTGTAATGTCTATAATTAAAATCTAAATCTAATGGAAATCTCGTTATCTCAGCCTACACAGCCGTTTAGTCTCTACTTGTCCCCTCTGAACTGGATTTAAAATGACCTGGGGACCAGCTTTGCCTGTGATGCTTTGGTCTTTGTAGGGTTCTGAGACAAGGATGGACAGCACTTTGTTTTGTCTGACCTCTCTGTGTTTGTTCTCTTTCCAAGGTCTTGGGAGACGCCAAGCCGTGTGTCTGAGTGACCAGCCGCACATCACTCATTGTCATCTCCTTGGAGCCCCCAGCACCCCAGGCACCCCCTCTCAGTGCCAACGCCAGACTGGAACCCAACTGTCAGCTCTTGGGGTGGAGAGGATCCCAAGTCCTAACAGGACTCAAGAAACTAAGGTATATATCCAGCTCTGTTAAAGAAAATATAACATAAGTTATGTAAGTCAATGTGGTAATGGGTTTCTGCCCGATCAGATTAATAAAGACAATATTAACAACCCTACCACAGGGCCCTCCACCCAGCTCCATTCACCCATCACACTCGCTCATCTGTCCTCACCAGCCAAATCTGTTTGTTGATGCAGAAATTCTATATAGAGTTTCTATTTCAGTTTGATAAAACATTGATATGAACGAATGAGGTAGGTGTATGAAATGACCAGCCACTGTCTGTCAACGGGTGGCGTACCTCGTCAGACTCAGTCAACCCACCCAGACCTGACCCCCTCTACAAAGCCCAGTCCCCTGCTATTAAAATAATTTACAGAAACAACATAAGACGTGCTCTTGAGGGATTGGGTGGTCTTTCAGTCCTCTCCTGGTGAGGGAGCCTCTCAGCTGAGTCTCTGGACTGGCTGCACAGGTAATCCGAGTGACTCCTAATTAAATGTTACAGCGTGGCGAGTCAGAGTTTCAGTCACACTGCGGAGCTGGGCTGGTGTCGGACTGGTATTTAAACATGGTCTGTCAGAGCCCAGGGTATCTCTCTCTCAGCCTCTATTTTCTTACTTCCTATACTCAAACCAATATTGCCCCGAAACAGAGCTGATTTTCTAGGTTGTCTTGATCACACCCCAGAGAGTATGACTTGAAAAGACATTGGCAAAAATGATTAAGCTGATGGCAGAATAAATGTATTGACATCATTGACATTCAGTACTTCCAGACAGAACATACTTTGATAGACCTACTGTCAGGTTTGTGCAATAGAACCCCTGACAGAGGTTACATAATTCAGCCCTTTAAAATATAGCTAGCTAAGAATGTACAGGATTATGCAAGATATGAGATTCAGACAGACAGTTATACAAACATGTATAGATTGTTAAAGATAATTTTGTTGTTTTAGAGAGGGTCTCAAATTGAGTTAAAATGTAACGTCTCCTTAAAACAACATATCATGCAATCATATATTTTCCTGCAATAGGAAGAAAAAAATATTTATTTCTATGACTACAGATTTGCTTGCAGACAGAAAGCTCTTTCTCCTTAGCCTTCATATGGGCGTTTTACCATGGGTTTTGTTTTTCTTTAATAACGCAACAGCTTGAATCACGGAGTTGGCAGGGATCGACCATCCTGGTTCCTGAGACAAGTTAAAGATCTTAAGCTGGGTGTCTCTGCTCTACACCCAATGGGCTTAAACATATATCACACTGGCAGTGGGCTGTTTGCTTTCAACCCCCTTTTCCCCTCCCTGATCCGACCACTGATCCCCTCTCTGTCTGTATCTCATAGAGGATTCACTCTATTCAGGGGTACAAGTGAGGCTTCACAGTCAAACAGTCATGCTGACAGAGAATTTCTTTGATCCCCAAAGCTTACTATCTGACCGAGCTTCTGGATTTACTCCACCTGGTGAAAGATGTATACTTAACTTAAACTAACACATTTTAAGTCACGTGTAAATGTGTTAATTTAGACTGTCCTCCAAACACCATGAGGGGATGAGGTGAAAGATCATATGTGGCGGTCCTGTAAAACATGCATGGTGAACAGTCTGGTGAACTGTTCTGCTGATCTCTGTGTTTCTTTTGATCACTGGACCTTGATGACAATCTGTCCTTACATCTTGATTCACCATGTTGCAAAACAGCAGTTCATCTATCAGTCTAGATTTGCCTTTACCAAAATAACACTTTGTGCTAGTTTTGTGAACTAGTTTTTCTGCATTGCATTAAAATATGAGCTGGTAAATGTTAAATGTTTATATAATTTGGTAATGTATATAGTTCTGAAACATCACCTCTTACAGAGAGCATATTACATTAAATACAAACATGATATTTGTGGAGGAAGGGTGGAAATTTCTCCTTGGGGAGCAGTCTAATCAGACTGACTCCAGCCATTTCAAAAGGTCTGCTCGTTTTTCAGACTAGAAATCTAACCTTAAAATTGCTTTAGAGTCTGACCCACAAGTCTCAGTTACAGTACATTAATCTGAAATCAATGATCATTTTCCTGTTGGAATTGTTCTCACTAATTCACCGCCATTGTAGAGGATTCAATCCTGGTCATGATACACCCATCTTAAATGTGTTACATCACATTGGACCCATTAAAGTTATGGTCATCCATACACTGGTTTAAGTTTATTATTGTCATTGAAAATAGACTTCACTGTGAAACAGAAGAAGGTGATAAAAAATTGAAATTAGATTCAATTCATATTACGGACTTTAAAATGATTGTATGATTGTACAATAATACGACATATTTCAGTGGCCATTATTCATGTAGCTATTGGTTCAGTTCTGTCTGGAGACAGAGGTGCTGTCTCTCTGCCTGTGGTTCAGCAGGGGAGAGTGGAGTGATTTTGAGGGCTTCTTCCTCTATACCGTGGAGAATAGCCCTGTACAATCTGCTCTCCCTGGTGTGCACAGCGACACCGCCCTCCATGATAAACTCTCAAACCATGTCCAGTCTGTCTCTCAGCTCTCTACTACTTAATCTATTCAACACCATGGGGCAGTTTGTAAGAGGGGGGTGGGGATAGGGGCGTGCCCTGACGTTTGCATACTGTATAGCACTCTTGGGAGTAGCAACAAAACAGCCATTCCTCTGGCGACCAATGCCAGTCATTAAGCATAATGTGTCTGGTATCCCTGCTCTGAAAATGCACAAAGGGGGAAAGTAAGACCGCATGAGGCATTCTTCTAAGCTGTGATGTGGAGAGATGGGGGCCCCATGCGGGGTGCAGGGAGCAGACAGCGACAGGGAGGCTCGCTGTGATCTCCCCCAGGATGGCTGGGGGACAGCAACCCGAGAGGGACTCCCCTGATGGTTAAAACAACAGCCCCTGCAGCCAACCAGGCTCCATCTCCCCTGCTGGATTTACACTCGTTTCTCAACCCCCCCGTCTCCCCTTCTGCTTCCCCCACCAGTCCCCCTTGTGTCAGTCTTTCAGGAGCAACCTCCCCCTCCTCTCTGGGCTCTCCTGCTGCTCCCGTAAACAACTACTGTGACAGAGCGGTGAGCTGAGCTGACAGATCCACACTCCAGCAGCCAGCCAGCCCTCAGGAATGACTCTGGCATTATAGGTTTTGATTAAACCGCAGTAGGGACTTGTCATAAACTGCCCTGTCTGGTGTCATTTTTTATGATGATGGGCTGAGTGAGAGAGGTCCTGCCTCCATAGAACTCACCCTATGAAATCTGCCCTCTCTGTGTCTGTTTGTTACCGCTTTACATGACCACTATAGATCAACACCAATTCAAAGGCAAACGGTGTGAGAAAGAGAGGTGTAAAGAGCCAATAGTACCAATAAAGCCGTTTAGGAGTGATTATAGATTTCCTACAGTACAAACCAGAGGTGTAAGGCTTTCTCAGTTGGATTTCAAAGGCAATGAAGTAGAAGTCTTAGCTTTTATCGTTAAAGGGTGCTTGTTTAAATCTCAGCCTCAGTTCTTTAGCCCCTTTCTGCAGTAACTTGCTACCCGCCGGTGTCTGTTACTACAGATTTGTGTCTGGTCCTCCTCATGCCTCACCATGCTTAGGATCATCTAACTCTCAGATGATTCCATTTTAATATCAATCACGGTGTTCAATGTTTTGAAATGAAAGATTGATTTGGGGTTAAGGCTGTTGCTCTCTTTGCCTGTGTGACGTGTTGAAACCACGTGGAGGCCTTCGGAGCGTCTGCCTGCCGTTGCGGATCACAGGGAGCATGACGCTAGGCATAGCGCTGGAGCCGTGGAGGTTAGGTGAGCTGGGACGCGCCTGGGTGGCAGGGCAGCGCGCGGGGCCTCCCTGGCTGGCGCCTGTAATTTTACCTTCCCATTCATCAGCCAGAGATATTAATAATAACAGCACATCTGGATTCACTTTACTGTCTCACTTTAACTTCTTCTGTAGCAGTCGCTGCTACCACTGCTGCCCAAGCCCCCAGTACACTCCCCCTCCTCTGCTGTCTGTCTCCCTCTCACTGCCTTCCTCTCCTTTTTCACTTCTCTGTTCTTGAGTCTGGCCTCGTCAAGAGCAGGGTCTCCTATCTCAACCTCACTACTGGAAAACCAGCCAAGGACCGCGTTAGAAGACTCTTGCTATCAAAACAAACGTCATTCCATTGATACATTTTTCAGTCCTAACAAAACAGTGGTAAAGTCCTTATTCTTAGCTTAAGAGAGATCATTATAATAGTTGTATTTCAGTACTAATGTTAACGCTTCATATGGTGACAAGAATATTGACCTCTTTCATTTTTACACGAGACCAGGTGTTTAGAAATATAAAGTACAGACATTGAACTGGCTTTAATTCCACTGCCAACTTTCAATTAGCACCAACACAGCACAGAGTACACAACTGGACATGCCACCCCTGGGCGGAGGCTGTGTAAATCACTGAGCTGGCCATCCATAGGTGGAGGCAGGGGCCTGCTGCTGGCGGGCCAGGCTGGCTCAACGCCCGCTGTCCAACCCTCCTGGCTGCGGCAGGTGAAAGAGGTCTGCTGTGTGCAGAGCTGATAGCCCCTCGCAATGCATAGAAACACTTGCTTCATTACCAAACGCCCCCCAGTGAAAGAGGGAGAGGTAGAGAAAGAGAGTTGCTGTACTAAACATGACTTTGAGAAGAGGAGAGAAAAAACTGTGTGCATCACCCATCTGCTCATGAGTCAACCAACACTGATGATGTCACAGGAAGCCGTGCAAGCCTCACACAAACTATACTGTATTACCGATTTTCGTTTAAACGACCTTATTTATTTGCACAAAGAAAATCAAGAGCTGATTATTTTTCCCATGTTGTGGACTGAAAAGTACCTCCCACACAGAGAGAACAATCTTATTTCACAAACAAAACACTTAAAATACTTATTTAGTACAGAAATAGACATTGAACAATTACAGCTCATATTTTCTTACTACCTAGCGCCTCTCATGATATATTCAAAATGGAAATATGAAGCCTAGTATGGATCTTTTCAATTATACTCAGACATGTTTCAGCTTTGATGTTCAACAGATTATCTGCTATAGCTATAAAGGACTTGTATCTATTTTTATTTAACTAGGCAAGTCAGTTAAGAACAAATTCTTATTTACAATGACGGTTTAGGAACAGTGGGTTAACTGCCTTGTTCAGGGGCAGAACCACAGATGTTTACCTTGTCAGCTCAGGGGTTTGATCTAGCAACCTTTCGGTTACTGGCCCAACGCTCTTACCACTAGGCTACCTGCCACCCCTGCAAGCTATCAGGGAGTGAATACATCCATGAAATGAATCCTAGCACTGCTGCAAAAGCACCACTATAAAGCAAAGAGAGGGATTCATTAATGTAAGGACAGGTCATCTTGATTTATGATGTGTGATTTTGGAGCTGAGAGTCTGAGACCAAGGGGTTGGGTGGTAAACACAGCACCCTGTGTTATAGGTTGAGACACCGGGATCCCCCTCGGCTGGCTCCCCATCCTGTCTCCAACTCCCCCAGCCTGTTAGTTCATAGAGGAGGCTGCGGCCCAGCCACTGCAGCTTTGTCCTGATGAACCGTGTAAATCCACCTTGATTACTACATGGGATCACCACGCTGGCTTTGGCGGTGCTGAAAAGCCGTCTTTGACGTGTGCTAAATATCTTGGTAGCCGCAGTGGATGCCCACCGTCTCTCTGTGCTGTTGTTCACGCTCCATTTCTGTGACATGGTGGATTGATGAACTGCTGAATCATCAATCAAAAGCCAAAGTATTTATTTTTCATATACTAAAGGGGCTGCTATCTGAGAGCTGACCACTGCCTTCGGGCTGCATCACAGCCCAGTGCACTTGCTGTGTAACTGGCTTGTTAAAACCATCAGTCCTCCTCCGTCTCAGCTGAGGACACTGCTACCCTGGATGACATATGAGTTCATGCTCACCTCCTGAGCTCAATGGAACCTTAAGCCCTCCACCATCCACGATGCTCTGATGTAATATGTTAGTTGACATGTGAGGTACTGAGCTTGCTTTGGATTATAAGTAGGCCTACAATACTATATTATCATTTTCCAAGGCCCATATTTTGGTCAAGGTTGCCAAATCTGAGCATTAGTTTGTTTATTTTATTGATCATTTCTGGAAATAATGACACAATTGCCTTTCATAATTTCTTAACGATTTCATTTTACAGGCCCAAACTAACTGTGTAAAAGTACTCTATTTGTTTTGAAACCCAAATAGACATTATGTTAAGTAATTTGTTTGAATAGCTAGCGAGGGCGGTTCGGAGATTGAAATAGCCCAGTGTTTATATTCTGGTTAATTACTCTGTTTGGATAAAATGCTATTGTCTATGAAAACTTTATGGGATGAAAAGAAATGAACACACATAACAGTGTGATGCCTCGACTCCACAACCTGTGGGAAAACAAGGCTAGCTGTTAATTAAAGAGCCTGTTAAAGGGGAAGTTCACCCATCTGGCCTTATTTTCACTCTTTCTGTGCTTGTAGTTGATATTTTGTTTCTTTACAGTGAAAATTGGTTGTCACATTTTGCTGAGTCATCACTTGGCATTGATTATAATGCAAAATGCAAATATGTCTAAAGCATATTAGAAAACACTCTAAAACACTCCAAACCAACTCATATTACATCAGAATCCCATTTGGAATGATGTCTCTGCACTAAAAACATTCCATTGTGCCATAAATCCATGTTTGAATGATGCTGTTTATAACAACAACAACAAAAATATGCAAATATGGATTTATGGGACAGTGGGAAAAAATAGCAAGAATTGAGTGTAGAGATATGATTCAGAATGGGATTGTGATGTAATAGGAGTTGGTGTGGAGTGTTTTAGAGCGTTTTCTGACATGCTTTAGACATATTTTCATGTAGACAATGGCAAGTGATGACTCGGGCAAAATGTGTCTACCAATTTTCTCTGTAATTAAACAAATTATTTATATTTTTTAATGGTTCTGTGCCTTCAAAGAACAGTATTTTCCATGCATGGTAATGTATAACGACTACATATCTGGATATTTATGATAATAGATTCACAGAAATAGGATTGACATCTGTATACTACATAAAACCTGTAGTTGTGAAGATCTGATCTAGACATATGATTAGTGTTGTAAACTCTAACGGCTTTGCTCGAGCAGTAGAGTGGCCTTGTTTGACGTGAAAGAACACCATCTACGATAAGGCTTAACATTGTGAGGAAAGATCTCACCTTGCTCTAGTGAAACCTAGCAATTTGTTGAGATAAAGCACATAGTAAGTGTGATTATTGTGATTGTGGGCTCTTGGATCGCAGAAGGAACATGGAAAAAGTGCTAAACAAACTACCAAATTGCACACCACTTAAGTGCCAGAGTAAACAAAATAGCACCCATTTCATGTCTGTGTTTACTCAGTGGCAATGTGGCCTCAATTAGTCTGGAGTGTGAAAATGGGATTGCGCGAAATAAACCGTGTGAAAGGTGCTGTGTCGGAAGCGCGCCACGTGAAATGGACTGTTTGCTGAGACAATTTCATTTTATTGAAACCACACACTGTTTCCATCAGTTATGACAACTATCTGTGCCCCCCCCACCATCGCCTCCAGAGTAGACTACACAATTTTTTACCCCACCGGTTGAGTGGGAGTGTCAAGAGATTGTATTGTCTGTCGGTTGTGAGGCGCTCTGACTTCGACCACTTCTGTGTTGAGCATACTGATCATTCAAGCAAACACAGAAAACAGTCATCAGTAAAAAAAACACTGATCTAATACTATCAGAATGCACATTTTGATTAATGTCCTACATGAATAATACAGTTTACTCTGTGAAACAACAAGAAAATTCTTAAACTTTCTCACTGTACAGAGAATAACATTGTTTTTTCTTGTCTTATGCTTTCAGTTAATCTTTGCTTTCAACAGTCAACTGAGGTAAAAGTGTAACTAATAATGCAGTAACTGGAAAACCTATGTCCATTATATTCATAACAAATCTCAATAACTTGATACAGTTGAAGTCTGAAGTTTACATACACTTAGGTTGGAGTCATTAAAACGTGTTTTTCAACCACTCAACAAATTTCTTGTTAACAAACTATAGTTTTGGCAAGTCGGTTAGGACATCTACTTTGTGCATGACAAGTAATTTTTCCAACAATTGTTTACAGACATATTATTTCACTTATTTCACTGTATCACAATTCCAGTGGGTCAGAAGTTTACATACACTAAGTTGACTGTGCCTTTAAACAGCTTGGAAAATTCCAGAAAATGATGTCATGGCTTTAGAAGCTTCTGATAGGCTAATTGACATAATTTGAGTCAATTGGAGGTGTACCTGTGGAAGTATTTCAAGGCTTACCTTCAAACTCAGTGCCTCTTTGCTTCACATCATGGGAAAATCAAAAGAAATCAGCCAAAACCTCAGAAAAAAATTTGTAGACCTCCACAAGTCTGGTTCATCCTTGGGAGCAATTTCCAAACACCTGGAGGTACCACGTTCATCTGTACAAACAATAGTACGCAAGTGTAAACACCACGGGACCAGGCAGCCGTCATACCGCTCAGGAAGGAGACGTGTTCTGTCTCCTAGAGATGAATGTACTTTGGTGCGAAAAGTGCAAATCAATCCCAGAAGAACAGCAAAGGACCTTATGAAGATGCTGGAGGAAACAGGTACAAAAGTATCTATATCCACAGTAAAACAAGTCCTGAAAGGCCGCTCAGCAAGGAAGAAGCCACTACTCCAAAACCACCATAAAAAGCCAGACTACAGTTTGCAACTGCACATGGGGACAAAGATCGTACCTTTTGGAGAAATGTCCTCAGGTCTGATGAAACAAAAATAGAACTGTTTGGCCATGATGACCATTGTTGTGTTTGGAGGAAAAAGGGGGAGGCTTGCAAGCCGAAGAACACCATCCTAACCGTGAAGCACGGGGGTGGCAGCATCATGTTGTGGGGGTGTTTTGCTGCAGGAGGGACTGGTGCACTTCACAAAATAGATGGCATCATGAGGATGAAAAATTATGTGGATATATTGAAGCAACATCTCAAGACATCAGTCAGGAAGTTGAAGCTTGGTCACAAATGGGTATTCCAAATGGCCCCAAGCATACTTCCAAAGTTGTGGCAAAATGGCGTAAGGACAACAAAGTCAAGGTATTGAAGTGGCCATCACAAAGCCCTGACCTCAATCCAATAGAACATTTGTGGGCAGAACTGAAAAAGTGTGTGCGAGCAAGGAGGCCTACAAACCTGATTCAGTTACACCAGCTCTGTCAGGAAGAATGGGCCAAATTCACCCAACTTATTGTGGGAAACCTGTGGAAGGCTACCTGAAACGTTTGACCCAAGTTAAACATTTTAAAGGCAATGCTACCAAATACTAATTGAGTGTATGTAAACTTCTGACCCACTGGGAATGTCATGATAGAAATAAAAACTGAAATAAATCATTCTCTCTACTATTATTCTGACATTTCACATTCTTAAAATAAAGTGGTGATCCTAACTGACCTAAGACAGGGAATTGTTACTAGGATTAAATGTCAGGAGTTGTGAAAAACTGAGTTTAAATGTATTTGGCTAAGGTGTATGTAAACTTCCGACTTCAACTGTAGGAGAAAGTAATAATTTAATACAACCACAATAAAAGCAAAGTTGAAATGACACTGGAAAGTCTAGGTCCATTCTTAATCACTCTTAGTGTGTTTTTAATGGTTTAACTAAGCTGGCCTTCTCTTGGTACCTATGTTTAAGGGCTCCTGAGTGGTGCAGCGGTCTAAGGCCCCGCCTCTCAGTGCTAGAGGTGTCACTACAGATCCTGGTTCAATTCCAAGAGGTATCACAACCAGCTGTGATTGGGAGTCCTATAGGGTGGCGCACAACTGGCCCAGCGTCGTTAGGGTTTGGCCAGGGTAGGCCGTCATTGTAAATAAGAATTTGTTCTTTACTGACTTGCCTAGTTAAATAAAATAAAAAATAAGGTGCCTGCCAAGAGAGTGGTCTGGTTTGCCTCACTAAATGAGAAACCAGCAGGAACGGGTACAACGACATATGCAGAACCTAAAGGTATTCATTTTGAATGCATATCCCTAAGCAAAAGTTGTTATGCCTTTGTACCTTTCAAGGACCAGACCATGAAAATGATAATTATGTTGGCTGTTTTACTAGCTGAGGAAATTGACTTTGGTTTAGCCTACTTGAATAAAAACTCTTCAATTAAGCAGGCGTCTGTCTAAAGTATTCTGTCTTTTCAAGGTGAATATATAACTATCACAATTTTCCTGTGATAAAACAGTAGGAAGGGATTAGAAGAAACAAAAACAACTCACCATGAAATGAGGGCTGGCAATAAGTCCATAATGTAATGAGAACAATATTGAAATGTCATTTTGTTGGCTCTAATGCAGCTGTATTCCCCAATGAATTTCATCGCATAGATTAAACTTCCATAGATGTCACCACATATCTAGACCATTGAATGTTATAATCATTGTAATATATTGCTTGTAGATGATTATGTATCTATTCATCAGTATTTACCTATTATCGCTGCAGCATTTCAACACCGGTATTCAGATACATGGGGATTTGTCACAACAAGTTAAACCTTGTCAATGCCTTATTGTCAATGCCCAAGAATGCCTGAATAGTCAGATCAATTGTTGTTTCAAAAAATAAAAATAAGCGTGACCTTTTCCAGACTTTTCACCATAATTTGACCATAAACTAAATGAGTCGTGCGCAGAAGTGCTTGTGTGAATTAGCTCATTCAAAATGAAACAGAGATGCATTTATCTAAGTGAATGCTTTATGGCTGATGTAGCAGCCAGTCAGTTCTTCCATTAAATTATTTTCAAGGAATGATTCTCCAAGCATTTGAGGGTAGACAGGTTTGCAAATGGTGATACTTTCCATGGCTGCTGCTTAGTGAGAGTTGTTTATTTGGGAGTTATTTTGGCCAAGGTTTATTGAGAGGTTCCCTGTGACATGGTTGCACACTGAAATATTGTCCCTGCCAACAAAGAGAACACTAGAACAATAGAAAACACTAGAACAATAAACAAGAACAATAATAAAATAAAAAAATAAAAAATGTGTTCAGTCATGTTCTTTATAAGATCTCTCCCTACGTTCTACTTGCTCACAACAATTCTAAATATTTGAAGCATTTCGTGTTGGTATTATTGAGTAGAGTGTATGTGTCAAGAGTGTCATTTAAGGATGCTTATATAGGGTATTTAACATGTTTTTCCTGATGACAAATACTATCTCTATATCCTGTTGTTTTATAACCTAGTAAGCCTTTTTTTTTTATCATCAGCAGTATTTGGACAGGGTAGCCAGTAGGCTGACCTCTCAAATGAATAGTAGCTGTTGGCCTATTGATAGAAATAGTAGTGGCTATGGCCTCTCACATTCAGTTCTAATTGTTGTTCACCGCTTCTAGCTAATATCCCCCCTCTGTTATCAATGGAAAATTAGCAGAAGTAGTCAGATATTCCGACAGAGGGCGATCAGAATCCAAATTGACGGACCCCTCCTCTCCCTAACCCATCCCCGCCTCTTGATTGAGGGAGGTGTCGGGGATCTCCTACAACAAACCCACATTCAGATGGATATATCAATTACATCACAACCCGTGGAGGATATATCAGAGGGAGCAGGTTACTCTCTCAGTGTCCTGCAAAAGAAAACGAAACACCATGCCGATCCTCAGAGGGGAGGACTTGAGACTGGAATCACGCGTCAAAGCGCACAAGAACGAGAACCCCTGACGCCACTGATGCTGTCACAGAGCCATTTCATACAATATATTGAATTCGTGCGTAAAAGGGAAACACTGCCTATATCTAGATTTGTTTTACGAAAGAGACTATTCATCTTTACCATCTTCAATCAAGTATCGTTTGCTATGGAGTAAGCAGTCTGAATTTTAAGGACACCAACACTCAAGAAGTGAAGTTTGGCTGGATGTAACTCAAGCCGGTGCGCACTCCGCAAGAACCGGGCTCAACTGTACGCAGTAGAGTAGCCCAGGCCTACCTGTTTAGCTGTATCCTATAATACTGTCTTATTGTGCGTAACGGACATGGATCAATCACAGCATTTTGTAGCAATGTACTTGCTGATGTTGTCCCTCGGACTTATAATAGAAGAAGGGCTATGCCAGCATTATTACCTCCTCCGTCCTATCCCGAGTGACAGTTTGCCACTTGTGGAATTAAAAGAGGACCCAGATCCTGTCTTTAACCCAAAAGAGAGGGACCTCAATGAAACCGAACTGAAAAGTGTATTGGGGGACTTTGATAGTCGCTTGATGTCTATTACACCACCACAGGATAAATACACTGGCAACGATGAGCTTGACGATTTGGACATTCAACAGAAGCCCAGTGGAGTGATGCCGAATGAAATCAAAGCAATGGATTTTGACGTACAGTTTGACAAGAAGCACAAACCCAATAAAAAACTTAAACGGAGGCTGCAGCAGTGGCTGTGGTCATTCTCGTTCTGTCCCGTCATTTATACATGGAACGACCTCGGCAACAGATTTTGGCCACGTTATGTGAGAGTGGGAAACTGTCAAAGCAAAAGATCATGTTCGGTTCCAGAGGGGATGTTCTGCAAACCAGCAAACTCGACCCATTTTACGATATTGAGATGGCGATGTATACAGAAGAAAGGGGGCCTCAAATGTACTTGGATACCAGTTCAATACCCCATGATAACCGAATGCAAATGCGCCTGCTCGAACTGAAATGACTTATCAAGTATAAATTATGATGACTTTGTAATTTTGTATGCACTACCGAGTTTAGGAATGTATTTTATGTATATGAGGTGCCATTCAATTATAGGTTATTGTAAAAAGTCAGTATTACGTGTAACCAGAGTCTACCGTATTTGTGGAAAGTATTGGTTATATTTTTGTATTTATATTGAAGATCAATGGCGCATAGGTGCCGTTTTATAAACCTGTTGTTTTCCATTATGGAAACTAATCTATCGACCTCAGATTTCATGTGGATGATGTTATCTTGCAGCTGATATAGAACTGAATATCGGTAGCCTATTTCAACGATTTATCATGTAAATTAAGAGAACTGCTATTTATTCTTTATATTCATATAATAAAATGTCACTGAAATAATGAAATTTCTATTTTGTCTTAAAATATATATAACTCCCCTATACCTATCAACTCAACACACCGTGAACCCTTTGATGGAGTAATGACACCTGTCACAATTAGGGTTTACAGTGTGCGCACTCACTCACTCTGAACCAAACTCTCAGGAGTCTCGCGTAGTTTGCGCAAGTAAGCAGTCTGGTTCAAGAGACTCAGTAAAGCAGCGTGCACCGGTCATACATGGGTAACCTATGGGCGGCTCTCAGTAGATTACTTACTTACACAGTTATACACTTTCATAGAGCTGGGGCCAAGACTTACTTGTTAATTATATTTGTTAAAACTTGGGGTTCCCAGGAGTGGATACGGGTTGAGGATTGCCTGAGTCATAATTGTTAAGCGTTTGATTCATGCGTAAATGCGCACAATTCACACACACTATTGGATAAATGGAGGGAGTTTGGTGCTTTTTCTACAATCTTACTTTTTTGCTTCATAGCAACTGAAACTAAAATATTGATGAGAACAAGATGCTTGGTGACCTTGGACAATATATCAAAGTCTCAAATTGAGTTGATATTTTCTCACATTTGTTTTATCAACCAGTGACCAGTCCTATAATTACCCTATCATAGTAAAACCACCTGTCCTCCATCAAACAGTTATCAGCTTACAAACCCATTAGAAATGTACATGCTGATAAAGTAACACTGATTTATTGATCCATAGTTTCAGCAGCTGTTGACAGTTCTCAGAGAGTCATCTCCAACACCCACCTCCTCATTAGGAACACAGCAGGAGTGAGCTCTAGAATGGAGCTGGAATTCCAGAGTAAGCAGAGGCCAATATTCCACCTGAAGTTGAACAAATATAAGTTATTTCTATGTCTATGTTTTTGTAGAATTTAAACAGGGTGCAAGGATTAATAATATTTGGCTGCTTTCATTTTGTTCCTTATCAAGCTTACTAACTCAGGTGAAAAAAGTTTCAGCTTTTAGGAGACAAAATCAGCCCACCATTTTTGCGTCAGTTCAGGATAAACACAGTAGTCCACCCTCTATGCTTGTTATATCAGAAATTGCATACAAACACACACCAAGTTGACCCATTGTCTCAAGTCAGATAGTGTGACGACTGTAGTTTATTTGCATTTCATTTGTAATTAATTTGTGGCGCAACGCATTAGAATGATGTCACCTGATGACCAGGTTATGATGTTTCTAAATGTACTCCTCAGATTCAAGGGGCGCGTTCCTCTGCCCAGGCGTTGCCGACGTATGGAGAAGGGTGCAACTGCTCAACTGCAGCCCCCAGAAACCCCTATTTATACTATACTTCTACTGGTACATTTTTAATCTATGATTCCAGTACATATGCGGGAGGCAAGGACGTTCCAGTACAGTAGATGGCGGTAATGCAACCGCCGATAAACCCCAGAGAAGAAGAAGAGGCCAAAGGGGACAATGGCGAGGGCAGGTGTTCGGCAGGCGGTAGCGAAGTATACTGTGTGCCATTTTAGCCAGCTAGTCCAAAGGAGTACTCCGGTACACAGCAGGCGGAAGGCGGGCTAGCTAAGCATACTGTGTAGCAAGCACACGGTGTCGCCCCCGCCTGCGGCGTACCGGAGTAGCTAGCGGTAGGCGGATACAATACCGGTAGACAGCGTCCTTTCCCCCCACCTGTCGGCCACATTTTTCTCCAGTACACAGCAGGCGGGAGGCAGGGGCAACACAGTGTGCTAACTAACTAGCACACAGTGTCACTAACTAGCAGACAGTGTTTCTAACAAGCAAGCTGGGGGGCGACAGGAACGACCCGAATTGCGGGCTGCAGTTGCACACTATTGGACGCATGCCAGATCTTACAATGCCTGGGTAGGTATTTTAGGTATCAGCGATCGCAGTCCGAGGTTCTGAAATAGCTAAATCTATGCGGCTGCTTATCGATAGGCTTTCAGATTATGTAATGTTAGTGCTTGTAGTAGCCTATAGCTTTGCTTTAATGAATACATGTTTTATTTGGTAATTTTCTCATGTTAAGCCTAACGTTTGTTCCACGAATCTATAGGCCTACAGTGTCGCAATGCTGCTATTTAGAATGCTGGCTGGCGGCAATAATGTATTTACTTGTTCAGTAATTAAAGTGGGAAATTCAAACACTGCAGATTGTAAAATACATTTCTGATGCAACAGCATATATACAAATGTCCTGTAGGCAATAGCCTACCTTAGCCGTCCTTGCGCTCTCTCACAGCTTGGATAGAAAGTTTGTGCTGCGTAAAACCAGTCTATTAATGGAAATAATAATAATACAATCAGTCCACCATCAAAACAATATCTTATTAGGGATTGTTTCATTATGCAGACAATGCAGTCTAGCCTACTAGCCTATTCATAGCAATATACAGTATTTAGCTGGTAGCCTGTTTATATTACACATTGGAACTCAGACTCCACACTGTCGGGGCTATCCATCTCATCACTCATAGGCTTACCAGTGTTCACAGAAGGGGGGTTGCTATCATGAGGCCGCTTGGTCTCTTGCAGGCATCCGCTTGGTTTTCTAGAGAGGTGGAGGGCCGGCACTGTCACTAGAGGAACTGTCATTATCCTCGAGGGGAGGAAGAAGAGGAGGAGCCAGGCCTCTTTCATTGCCGGGCCGGGCCGGGCAGTGAGGTCTCTGTCGAGACTGGAAGGCTGCTTGTGCTAGCTGCTGCCATGGTGTTTCGTCAGTGGATGATGAGGTGGTTGCTTTGCTGATGTGGTTATCATGGGTAATTTGGCACGAGCTTGATCAGATAAAAAAAAAATATATATTTTTTGGTGCACCACTTGGTCTTGCCTTGTGTTTATCCATCTTGAACAACGCACTCACTCTCCATCCGAGTCCGACTTGATTCACCTACATTTTTTAACTTGATTGCCAATTAGGTGAGGAGGAAAGTGGGCTGCCACCGGTGCCGCTAAGAAATTGCCTAATTAGATGCACTACAACTATATTGTCTGTCTGCCTCACCTACTACCATGTAGATTGGACAACACAAACACCACTTGCTGCATTCGGAAATTAAAAAAGAGGGTTACTGTCAAAATTATTATTATATATATTTTTTTTAAATGTAGACATAGGTGCGCATGGGTCCCCATAGCTCGTGGGGGCAGCGGGTGTTTCCTCTACACCAGTGCATATGTTATAGCAATCTGGTGCCCAATGGCACAGTCGATGACGTGGCTTGCAACCATTGGTTGATGTGTGCAGTGTCTGAGCTGGGGAACGCTATCATAATGTTTTACCCAATTTCTGCTGGTCACTGAGGTTTACTTATGAGTGAATAGAATCCATAATGTGGATATGCAGTGGCTTTGATTTTTAGTCAAGGGTTCTCATATCTACACAATCTGGGCTGAATCAACATAGAGATAAAGCTCCAGATGCAGGATCATACACAGTATATCATCAATGAACAATGAAGAATTTCACTGACACTGACCCAATTGACTTTTCCATGGAACTTAATATCATATGGTTATAATGCCTATGACTGTCAAGTCTCAGTTTACAAGCTATGTAAAGTGACCACCTATTTCATGTTTTGTGTGTCATTGTGGGGTATTTAAGTAGACGGCAGGATTACAGCGTCTACTCAGTAACAGCTGGCCTGGAAAAGTTGTTAAATATGAATAAACTAATTTTACTTTTACTCAGAAAGTAGGTATCAAATATACTTATTTGTTCTATTATATTCCAACACGTTATAATTAATATGGATTTAATATTGCTAGGGTCAGTGTAAGACATTGTCGAGCAAGGTACACAGCGACAGAACAAAGCAAACGAATCAAGTCTAGATAGCCTTTGCAGTCTTTCCATTTTGCTACACATTTACAGATGTAGGATCTTAATGTGAGCCAGTCTCCTACAGCAGGAAAATAATCCTGCAGCAACAGGAAATGTGAATTATTATGTGGATTATAATTAAATAATATTTCTGTAGGGGTTGATACATTTTTTTGTTATAGCAAATCAAGTCTGAAATTTCTAGGTGGAAATTACAAACTTTAGAAGCCTTTTTAAAACAAAAATACACTACAAGTTTGTATTTCCTGCCTTATAGGAAAATTCTCATTGACAAAATAGTGATCAAATGAAGATCCTACATCTGTAATGAAAAGTGTAAAATATATATACATTATTTTTCTCTCAAAATATTTCCTCATTGTGTAATATAGACCATTTCCTTTTAAAATGTAATTTCACTTTGATTCACTTGACCAACCACGTCATCACTTTGGGGTAAGATTTTTATATTCAACTGCATATCTTTTTCTTTCCTCTTGTTGTTTTAGAGCTGTAGGAAAGTGCTGACGCTGGTCACAAGATTTGTGTGTGGAGTAATAAGTGTTGACAGAGCGCTTGGTGCCTGCTAATACCAACTGCAGACTGGAGGATGCAGGGCAGCTAATGCCCCCTGTCACTGTGAGCTGGCTTTTAGTGCTCCCTTCCTTAACACAGCATGCTGTGCCTCAAAAGACCCAGACTCCATGGCCAGAGATCTCTGAAGTCTGAGATATACAACAATGTAATGCTTTTAGCCACCAGCAATCCATAAACTTAATGATATTTTTAGCTATGGGTTCTTTTTATTGCTTTTCTTTCTTTTTCTTTTCTTAATCAACTTCTTTGTTGTTGTTGCAAGGCTCGTGCAGACACATTTGAGCCAAAACTTGTGGCTGATTAAATTCCCCTAAAGGTTTCAGATAGTTTCCTAATCAAAGCAGCGTCTCCTAGATAAGTATGCCAACCATAATACAATTATGATTAACAGACTAAACTCGTTTATGCCTGATGTATAGGAAAACCTGATTGATAATTTATTGAGTGGCTCACTAATTGAGAAAAGATTACGCTAACTTCTAGCTGTATCATTAAAATTAAGTTTGGCTGGTCCATAAATTATTATCATTTTGACATCAACATTTCTTATCTTTTTGATAGGTGTATTAGAGCAATAAGGTGAATTATGCTTTTGTTTTATTACTTTTCCCATAGGAGGACTATGCTTTCAGTCAAATAATTTCCTTTTCCAACATGGGATGACATACATTCTTGGTTCAAATTTAAATGATCACTAACTCACAACAAATATATTTAATACTTGCCACAAAGTTCAAAGCTTTGTTGATCTACACTTTGACCTTTTTTGAGGACATAAAAGGAGTTGTATTGCTTTGATGTATATGCATGGGCAGCATATCATTCTCCTGTAATGAAAAATTCCAAGCAAAGATTCACTTTACATACAATACTATTACTACTATCAGATGAATGATGGAAGTTAGAGATCAGTTGTAAAGACTCAAATGTTGGCAAAGCCTGTGTTCCTTGACATCTTTCAGAACTCTTTGGAAGAAGGTGTTGGAGCTGGCATCAGAGATCATCAAAGGGTTTACACATCTCTGAAATGCTTTGGCCTTGATTAAAAATTACACCCGTTTATTCAACCGTCCATCACCTTCAAAGTAGCAGAGAGAGCTTTTTGAAATAGGATACCTGAAACATATGTTTCAGCTTATAAGAATGAAAGGAAACCATGCACGTTTATTTAAACCTGTGGTCGCAAGGTGATATGGTGGCAACTACTTTCTTTTGTCATCCATTTGGCCTTAAGTAATATGTCATAACTATGGAATTCATGTACAAAATGAATAATTCAGAACTTGTCATAGTTGTAAATGTATTATAGTCAGCCTAGGGCTTGGTCTTCGTCACTGACATCATTTAATGATACATTGTAGTCATATCACTCTCAGCTCAGCGTATACTGTAGTCTATATTGTAGTCATATACTGGTTAAACGGCACAGGACGATAAGTTTGTATTAAATACACTACCGTTCAAATGTTTGGGGTCACTTAGAAATGTCCTTGTTTTCCATGAAAACATACATGAAATGAGTTGCAAAATGAATAGGAAGTATAGTCAAGACGTTGACAAGGTTATAAATAATGATTTTTAATTGAAATAATAATTGTGTCCTTCAAACTTTGCTTTCGTCAAAGAATCCTACATTTGCAGCAATTACAGCCTTACAGACCTTTGGCATTCTAGTTGTCAATTTGTCGAGGTAATCTGAAGAGATTTCAGCTCATGCATCCTGAAGCACCTCCCACAAGTTGGATTGGCTTGATGGGCACTTCTTACATACCATACGGTCAAGCTGCTCCCACAACAGCTCAATAGGGTTGAGATCCGGTGACTGTGCTGGCCACTCCATTATAGACAGAATACCAGCTGACTGCTTCTTCCCTAAATAGTTCTTGCATAGTTTGGAGCTGTACTTTGGGTCATTGTCCTGTTGGAGGACAATGACGGAGGAAATTGGCTCCAATTAAGCGCCGTCCACAGGGTATGGCATGGCGTTGCAAAATGGAGTGATAGCCTTCCTTCTTCAAGATCCCTTTTACCCTGTACAAAATCCCACTTTACCAACACCAAGGCACCCCCAGACCATCACATTGCCTCCACAATGCTTTGACAGATGGCATCAAGCACTCCTCCAGCATCTTTTCATATTTTCTGCGTCTCACGAATGTTCTTCTATGTGATCCGAAAATCTCAAACTTAGATTTGTCTGTCCATAACACTTTTTTCCAATATTCCTCTGTCCACTGTCTGTGTTCTTTTTCACAGCTTAATATTAAATTTTTATTGGCCAATCTGAGGTATGGCTTTTTCTTTGCAACTCTGCCTAGAAGGCCAGCATCCCGGAGTCGCCTCTTCACTGTTGACTTTAAGACTGGTGTTTTGCGGGTACTATTTAATAAAGCTGCCAGTTGAGGACTTGTGAGGTGTCTGTTTCTCAAACTAGACACTCTAATGTACTTGTCCTCTTGCTCAGTTGTGCACCGGGGCCTCCCACTCCTCTTTCTATTCTGGTTAGAGCCTGTTTGAGCTGTTCTGTAAAAGGAGTAGTACACAGCGTTGTACGAGTTCTTCAGTTTCTTGGCAATTTCTCGCATGGAATAGCCTTCATTTCTCCGAACAAGAATAGACTGACGAGTTTCACAAGAAAGTACTTTATTTCTGGCTATTTTGAGCCTGTAATCGAACCCACAAATGCTGATGCTCCAGATACTCAACTAGTCTAAAGAAGGACAGTTTTATTGCTTCTTTAATCAGATCAACAGTTTTCAGCTGTGCTAACATAATTGCAAAAGGGTTTTCTAATGATCAATTAGCCTTTTAAAATGATAAACTTGGATTAGCTAACACAACGTGCCATTGGAACACAGGAGTGATGGTTGCTGATAATGGGCCTCTGTACTCCTATGTAGATATTCCATTAAAAATCAGCCTTTTCCAGCTACAATTATCATTTACAACATTAACAATGTCTACAATGTATTTCTGATCAATTTGATGTGATTTTAATGGACGAAAAATGTGCTTTTCTTTCAAAAACAAGAACATTTCTCAGTGACCCCAAACTTTTGAACGGTAGTGTACATCTTATTTGACCTATCCTGTCTCAGATGTAGCTCATCTCCAGTCTGTCAGTGTAGGACAACCCTCCATTTAATGACCTGACAGATGCTTTTGCACACATCTGTCAATATGGTGAAATACTAAGGCCTTGCTCAATGGCAGCCCAGATGCCCAGCTGAGCTAGTATTAAAGGCCTCTGGAAATCAAACCTAGTCTGTATAAAGACAGGTGTTCACTGGCTAATGAGAACAGTTGGATGCCTGCTTACCGTACAGCAGGGCAAGTTCATCAATTTGAATCTGGTTCCCTGTTTTTTACTTGTACATGCAATTGGTGATTAAAACATTAACACACGTTAACTTAAACTGGTCTAATTGACTGGATTTTGCAGTGGAATGCTTTGAAAGGCTGACCTGTCCTGTCAAACATTTTATTTGTTCGGTAAAGGATGCCTTTTGGCCTATGGCCTAGTTCATTGTACGCTCCCACACATCAGATAATTGGAGGCTTTTGAAATATCCTCTCTTGTTGCTTAGCCCTGTCTTGGTCACGGTGTTTGGATGAGACACATGGACAGGTTGATGTTGATTTTTTAGCATTTTTTCCTCTGTGAATGTCTTTGACCTGGTTTTGATGGTTCGTGGGGGTGATGTGGTGGTTTGATATCCCAAGCCCATTAATCCAAACCTCATCTGGTATGCAAGGTCAGCTCTACTTTGATGTGCTAGGAATAGCATAGCCAAGTCTGAGGCGAGAGGGCACTGCTCGTTTACGAAAGATCAGGAACCGTAGCAACCCTGACACATTTTGGCCTTTGTCCATCAACCACTGTGAAGATGAGGTTTGTTAAAGGGCCCCCTAGCCCTCCAGCTATTGAAAACATATACAGCAGCAACATTTCTGTGAACTTATGAATCAAATAGAAATGATTTTCCATTATCACAGTATGATCTGAGGAATGTATGGAGAATGAATGTTTTCCCCAAGGAGCCACTGCTGATTAGTATCAAACCTAAAACGTTCACTTTTGCAGAGCACCAAAATTACCTCAACACATGCCAAACACATTCATGAAATGTAAACTTAAATTAGTTGTTTGTTTCCCTATTCTTTCCCCCCCCAAGATTCTAAGAATTCCATTCTCCAAATCTTAGTCTGCTGTATTATAAGCATGGTTTTCAGCACACTTTTTATATTCTCCACTGAATCACAACACATTTTTCACAATTTGAGTGATTAATTATAAGGTCGTTTTTTGCCTTGGGTGCATTATATCAAAGTTACAATCAACCTCTTGAATACCAAGTGCTCAAATACTCTTTGCATTTTTTCTTTCAGAGAGCCTTGGAAGCAAAAAAGGGTGCTTAGAAACAACGTGTTTGTTATGTAAAATAAAACACAACAGCCCCCACTTTGCACCCAGCGCAGGAATTCACTGCAATTAACTCTTCAGCGTCGCATGTAAATATGAACGTTTGAGGCTCTGTGGGCAGGCCGGCGCTCACTCACACACAGAGATCCTGGGCCTTTGTTCTCCCGGGCCTTTGGCCAGCAGCCATGCTGCCTCAGTTGGCGGCACCTCGCTATAATTTTCTCACAATGGCTGGCGTGTGAGCCGTCCATCATTCCTCTCCTGTGTCTCCCTGTTCCCCCTAACCGTCCCCTCCGTGGCACGTCCCGAACCCCACCACATTCAAGTTTACCCACTCCTGTGTGCATGCCAAGTCTCTGCAGAAAGCTATCATTCAGCCACAGTTCGTTACGAAGCCAACCGTCACTCTCAGGTTCATTTATCGATTTGCCACACTGTTGTATAGTGCATTGAGAGAGGCCTTGCTGACTTTGATCAGATACGAAAGTTGGACTGGATTTTCTTTGACTTTCAGGACAAAACTTTGTGAACACTGTTCTCATGTGGTTAAGATCAACCAGTCCTTGAAATAGGTCACATTACCTCAGAAAAGGCTTGGTTCTCATGAATGATGACATATCGTTCTGAAAAGAAGTTCATCATTTTATCTAAAGCTTTCATAAGCATACTCCCATTGATCTGTTCAATTGGTTTGGCGAACTCATCAAATTTTTATGTACCATTACTTTCGTACCAAATCAGATTTAAGACCAAATGGGTTTCTGGCTCAGTGAAAGAGAAGCGTGTGGGCTTCCTGCTTGACCAATAGACAGTGTTCAAGGTTTGCACTAATCCAATAGAAAATCTGCATGGCTTCCACTGTTGTCATGCCAATCAGGGTCCTGTTTGTTACCCATTTCTAATTTGTAAGTCATTGTGACACTCGGGGCTTATTCATGTGTATAGAACTGCAAGATAATAAATCAGCGTGCATTGACTTAGCTGACATCATTATAAATGTCACTGCTGTCCTGGACCGAACTATTTTAGAGTTCATTAACAATGGAGGGAGTTTGTCAGTCATGCCACTCATTTACATCTCATGTCAAGTTATTAATATGATTAAGATTCATGAGGGTTTCGGTGTATGATTAGATCATTGGCACAAACAATTTGTTTGGTTTTCTTTAGCATAATAAGAGTGTTGTTAAAAGTATCAAGAGCTCATTCAGGGCAGTAGACCAACTTCTGAAAGAGAGAAAAGTGAGGATACTTTGAAAAAAGGTGTTCTTCATCATCACAGTTATCGTTGCAGTAAATGCTTGAACAGGGGGAGAAGTAGAAGGCTTATTAAAATAGAGGAGCAAGAGAAGTAGGGAGCAGACGAGGGAGGGCATTTAGATTTATCACCCAGGCCTGGAGTGGAAAGATGCACCCCTCTCTCCGAACAGTGGGTTTTCACTTCAATCTAATTCAGTGTGAAGTGTTTAAGACAGCAGCGTGGCTTTGTGAGGTGGATGTGAAATCCAGGCAGGCTTTTCTCCATTAAGACTGAACAGTCCCAGTGTTCTGATCTATAGCTTCTCAGATTCAGCCCAGTAGTTTTTGCTATAGTTGAAAGTCAGTACTAGACTCAATGGTATTTCACTGGAAAATTGAATGTAAGATGTCTTCTAATCAGTTGTACGATATGATAGAAGGATTGTTTTATTGCCTACTTCTATCCGGATGCATCTTTATTCAGTAAGGGTGCTGTCCTAGTTAGGTCATCAGAAAGAAGTTAGGATTTCAGGATTTATCATGATTTCTGCATCATTAATGAGGCAATCTTACTCACTGCTCTTTCTTACTTCTCTGAAGTGCTCATTATTTTAATGCATATATGCCATCTAGTGGCCTACATCTAGTGGCATATATCAAAGCAGATGGTATTCCCACAGCTCCTCATTTCAGAATGCTCCTCATTTAAACCTGACATTCATTTCAATGTGCATCCTTGAAACGTTCCTCTCCAATCGTTCCTCTTAACTTTCTTCACCGAATCATAACTTTTAACTTTCATACTCACACGTATCATTATTTTATACATACTACAGAAGTGTTATTTTAAAATAACCACACCTTTTACCCATTGGCAACAGTAGATAATTGTGCAACAGTTCCACTTTTATAGGTGTATCGAAAGTTAGGATTTGGCGCTACGGTAAGGCCCATTTTTTAAGAGACATATTAAAATGCTTTAGTAGGCTATCACAACTATGGGCCACATGACCAAGACTATAGTGTATTGAGGAAGTCATGTCATGTAGCAAAACCTAGTACTGAGTATAATGTGCCCTCATTTTAGTGAGTGATCTTTTTCTCTCTGATGGTAGACAGTGCAAAACCCTGTTAGCTCACTCCATCAGCCTCCCTAGTTAGGGCTCAGTGGGGCAAATTAATTTAGTGTTTCCAAGAGGCACACCTCACACTACCCAACAATGTCTGCTTACTGGCCCAATCAACAGGACAGGATGTGTGTGTGTGTGGCAGTCATAGATCCCCTGCATGGCGTCGGAGACTTTCATTAGTCTGTCTTTAGTGTTGTGTTTGCTCCCAGGTTTAGGAACTCCAGACTGAGTGGCTTGTTTGAGGAGAGCTGAATGAGGTGAATCTCACACTATCAGGTCAGTGTGCCGAGCGTATTTGTAGATTTACACCGGCCTCTTTATTAAGCTGGAATGTTAACTTGAAGCCCAGTGTGTGTGTGTGTGTGTGTGTTTCTGTGTGTGTGTCTGTCTGTCTGTCTGTCTGTCTGTCTGTCTGTCTGTCTCTGTCTGTCTCTGTCTGTCTCTGTCTGTCTGTCTGTCTGTCTGTCTGTCTGTCTGTCTGTCTGTCTGTCTGTCTGTCTGTCTGTCTGTCTGTCTGTCTGTCTGTCTGTCTGTCTGTCTGTCTGTCTGTCTGTCTGTCTGTGTGTGTGTGTGTGTGTGTGTGTGTGTGTATTCCGGAGGGAAAATGATGAGCTGCATGAAAATTATTACACTGCAATATCAGCGCTTCCTCCAGCCTCCTAGCTGCCCGCCTGCCTGCCTACTGCCAAGACATGGATTGCTCTAACAAGTCTGTTAGAATGACAGCATGAGGCCAAATAAACTAATGAGGACCACAGATAAGGAGATAAAAATAGATAAAGGTTGTCAAACTCCAGTGTCTCCCCTCAGTGTGAGTTGATATCCAATTAGAACCGTGGATCTGGTAGAGAGCGTGCCAGTGATATTCTCATGATCCTTGCCTAAGAGAAATTAGTGGTAATGAGAATCAGTTGACTTGCGCCAGCAACACCATCCAAGCTGTCCAGAGTTTTCACACAGGACACCATCAAGCAGAGAATGTTTTCCCCCTGGAAGGCAGGAGTAAAGCCCAGGGGGTAATAAAAGTGGGACAGCCCATGTCAGTCCTGTAAACGCAATCTGCAAAGTGTTAATTACAACCTGGCGCCTCTGTGAAGCTGTGTGTTCTCAGGTCCGCTGAGTCGTCACGTCCTGATCTCCTTTCCTAAACAACTTTGCACAAGCAATGGAAACAAGACTTTCTCCCGGTGGGGTTCGTGTTTGATCGACCAGCTTGAAGCAAATGTCAGAAGTTGTTTGTATTACCTTTCCTCCTCTAAAGTAATCCACACCATGATTGCTACACACAAGTCATCAAGATTGCCCTGAGACTAGCCTAGCTGGACTAATGTCATAGGCCCCCCCCAAAATAGAAATGCAGAGCCATTTTATTTCAGCTGTGTAAGAAAGGGTGGTCTGTTACTGATGAATTTTACACCTCCGCCATCAGCTCAGGCTTCGACTCTGTCAGAGCATGCTAAACAGTGTTCATGTGCTCATTAGGGCTTTGGTGGAATAATATCCCTCTCTTTGGTCAAAGCAGCCACTGTTACTTCCCCCCATAACAGTAACTCTTCCGCCTATGTCTATTGAATTGTGACTGGAACATTATGTGGATAACTCTGGGAGATAGTCCCCCTTCCTCTGTTCTCCCCCCTGTACTGTAGAACAGAGATCAGTGGGCCCTCCTTTTGATTTTGTTATTTTGTAATGGCCTCCAAAGGTTGATGGATGGCTCCTCTACAGGTCTCCCTAAGGAGCGAGCCCTCTATCTACACATGAATCTACCGCTGTGAGACAGACACGCTTGTTTAGCCAGCACAAAGCCCAGTAAGCTGTTGTCTCTGAGAACAAGCTGGTCGTCTCTAGAGCCACTGGAGGCTGCGATGGCTGGAGCCAGAGTAATGACCTGTGAAATTCACCGATAGAGATGTCCTGTTGCACACAGGTCTGCCGGCACCGGCCCTTGTTCTTGGCGCGTCGCTGATTTATCAGAGCGGGCCTCTCCCGGTGCCAGTGGGTTTGTGAGTTTTTAATGTGCATTGGCCAAGGGATCCTCTTTTTAATGTTTTTTTTCATGAACACATTTTGTACACAGGCTGCCCATGCAAGAAAGGTTTGGCAAAATCACTTGTTGCCCAGGATGAGAGTTCTTAACAAATATCAAGACAGAGTGAAATGCCCAGTCAAAACTCTCTTCAGCCCCTGTTATTGACAATGCTATAACAAGACAGGTCTGGGTCTTCCTGGTCTTTTTTTTAAGCGGTATGAAACATGCAGTGTTATAAGGTTGCAGTGCAATATGCTGTGTTCTCAGCTAATATCATATAAGTACCTGTTTGATGCAGTATGTAGACTTTAATGCCCTGAGAGTCTGTCAACGGTTGCTCTCCCTCTTAACCGAATTAGACTGGGACCTAAGAGTCAGAGTTTTAGAAGAGTTATACTTATACAAATGATGGGCAGATCTGAAAGACGAACACTACCCTGGCACCTTCTGTCTGCTTTCTGTATTTAATTAGAAACAGCTGGACTAACCCTAACTCAGTTTGACAGTAGAGGGAGATCCCTGCCTGTGGGTGGTAGCAGCTCATGACCAACAAGGTCTTCCCTGTCATAACACAGTGGATTGTATGGACCGATTTCACTCCCCAATTTGTATCTGATTGTGGGACCAACCTGTTTGTCTGACTGTCTGCATATTTATGAATCTGTCTATCTTGTCTGTTTATCTTGTCGATCAACCAGTCGATGTGTACATCCACCTTAATTACTCTCTATTCATGTATCAATACATGATATCAGATTGCTGGGGAGTTGTCATAGCTGCTAGCTTGTTGCATTTTGTGGCTGTAGAATCCCAGTTTCAGGACAAGTCCTACTCTATACACTCTTAGAAAAAAGAGTTCCAATAGGGTTCTTCAGCTGTCCCCATAGGATAACCCTTTTTGGTTCCAATTAGAACCTTTTTTGGTTCCAGTTAGAACTATTTTGGTTCCATGTAGAACCCTCTGGGGAAAGGGTTCTACATGGAACCCAATAGGGTTCTACCTGGAACCAAAAGGGGTTCTTCAAAGGGCTCCCCTATGGGGACAGCCAAAGAACCCTTTTAGGCACTAGACAGCACCTTTTTTCTAAGCGTGTACAGGTAGCTGACACAGCAGTTGAAGAAGTGTTTATGGAACCAAGATGACATCAGATACTGAGACTAATCAATATGCTTTCTCTCTGCTTGCTTGCCCTTCAGGTGTCCATGAATGCAGGGGTGGGGGGGGGTTCATCTGGTGTAATAAAGTATGCCTGGAGGAAAATGTGACAGATGTGGAGGCTTGTGCCAGTTAGAACAGCGAGAGTGGGACTGTCAGACATGTCGACTCCGGCGCAGTGATGGATGGCGAGTGAGGTAAGACGGATGACATCGTCTGTCTGAGGCCGTGTTGTCATAGTGGAGGACTGCCGCTTGTCTTGCCTCTCAATATCAGAGGGCAAACTGACGTTTGTTTACACTGCTTCAGCAGAGTGATTTAGAAACAGACCATAGGAGATGTGGGTGAAAAAGGTAGGCTTTGCTGGAGGGTTGTATCAGATTTCTAAACAGTCCTTTGAAATCGAGTACCAACCATCGTTAAAGTTGGAGAGCAGTTTAAACACAACCAGCCTCTGGTTGTAATCCGAAAGTTTAGGTGAAACAAAACAAAAATACAAACAATATTGCCAACTATTTCATTACATTCTTAGAATACTGTGTGTAAATGTATAAAATAGACAATGTGATCTAGTAGAGATAGCTGATCACAGCTTTCTTCAACTAGTGTCACTGGAACAATAACCTGTAGTGGAAAAAAGTCCTCTGAGACAAACCTGCCGTGGAGTCTCCAAAACAACACCAATTTGGGCAGGGTGTTATTGCCATGTAAGATGGATTGTAGTTTGGCTTATTTTGCCGGGAGTCGGGGGGGGGGGGTAGACTCCACATTTCCAGACCGGCCTGAAGTCAGGGGTGGGGGGGAGGGATTACACTGTGTCACACTGTTCATACTGTTTATGCATACCAGGCCACTGTGAGTGCCTCTGTCGCTAAAGTGTTTACATGAATTTATTTTGGGAAAATTCCACAGTATCGGGATGGGGATCTCTATAAATTAAGGAATCTAGCGCTTTGTAATGATAACTTCTGTCAGTTCGTCATTCTTTGTGACAGTGTTTTAAGAGTGTCTAAATATATGGGTGGTGAGAGAAAGGGGTGTCTGTGTATTGTAAGGTGGTAGGGATTGGAGGACTAGCTGAGGGCTGGAGGCATGTGAGATCGCCCAATGAGCAGTCTCCTTTTATTACAGACAAACAATGCTTAAATGCCCAGTGCAGTCAAAGATGTGATTTTCCTGTGTTTTATATACACTGCTCAAAAAAATAAAGGGAACACTTAAACAACACAATGTAACTCCAAGTCAATCACACTTCTGTGAAATCAAACTGTCCACTTAGGAAGCAACACTGATTGACAATAAATTTCACATGCTGTTGTGCAAATGGAATAGACAAAAGGTGGAAATTATAGGCAATTAGCAAGACACCCCCAATAAAGGAGTGATTCTGCAGGTGGTGACCACAGACCACTTCTCAGTTCCTATGCTTCCTGGCTGATGTTTTGGTCACTTTTGAATGCTGGCGGTGCTTTCACTCTAGTGGTAGCATGAGACGGAGTCTACAACCCACACAAGTGGCTCAGGTAGTGCAGCTCATCCAGGATGGCACATCAATGCGAGCTGTGGCAAGAAGGTTTGCTGTGTCTGTCAGCGTAGTGTCCAGAGCATGGAGGCGCTACCAGGAGACAGGCCAGTACATCAGGAGACGTGGAGGAGGCCATAGGAGGGCAACAACCCAGAAGCAGGACCGCTACCTCCGCCTTTGTGCAAGGGGGAGCACTGCCAGAGCCCTGCAAAATGACCTCCAGCAGGCCACAAATGTGCATGTGTCTGCTCAAGCGGTCAGAAACAGACTCCATGAGGGTGGTATGAGGGCCCGACATCCACAGGTGGGGGTTGTGCTTACAGCCCAACACCGTGCAGGACGTTTGGCATTTGCCAGAGAACACCAAGATTGGCAAATTCGCCACTGGCGCCCTGTGCTCTTCACAGATGAAAGCAGGTTCACACTGAGCACATGAGCACATGTGACAGACGTGACAGAGTCTGGAGACGCCGTGGAGAACGTTCTGCTGCCTGCAACATCCTCCAGCATGACCGGTTCGGCGGTGGGTCAGTCATGGTGTGGGGTGGCATTTCTTTGTGGAGCCGCACAGCCCTCCATGTGCTCGCCAGAGGTAGCCTGACTGCCATTAGGTACCGAGATGAGATCCTCAGAGCCCTTGTGAGACCATATGCTGACACATGCACATTTGTGGCCTGCTGGAGGTCATTTTGCAGGGCTCTGGCAGTGCTCCCCCTTGCACAAAGGCGGAGGTAGCGGTCCTGCTGCTGGGTTGTTGCCCTCCTACGGCCTCCTCCACGTCTCCTGATGTACTGGCCTGTCTCCTGGTAGCGCCTCCATGCTCTGGACACTACGCTGACAGACACAGCAAACCTTCTTGCCACAGCTCGCATTGATGTGCCATCCTGGATGAGCTGCACTACCTGAGCCACCTGTGTGGGTTGTAGACTCCGTCTCATGCTACCACTAGAGTGAAAGCATCGCCAGCATTCAAAAGTGACCAAAACATCAGCCAGGAAGCATAGGAACTGAGAAGTGGTCTGTGGTCACCACCTGCAGAATCACTCCTTTATTGGGGGTGTCTTGCTAATTGCCTATAATTTCCACCTTTTGTCTATTCCATTTGCACAACAGCATGTGAAATTTATTGTCAATCAGTGTTGCTTCCTAAGTGGACAGTTTGATTTCACAGAAGTGTGATTGACTTGGAGTTACATTGTGTTGTTTAAGTGTTCCCTTTATTTTTTTGAGCAGTGTATATTTCCTCCACTCTTCTGGAAGTCTTTCCACTAGATGTTTGAACATTGTTGTGGGGACTTGCTTCCATTCAGCCACAAGAGCATTAGCGAGGTCGGGCACTGATGTTGGGCGATTAGGCCTGGCTCGCAGTCGGCGTTACAATTCATCCTGAAGGTGTTCGATGGGGTTGAGGTCAGGGCTCTGTGCAGGTCAGTCACGTTCTTCCACACCGATCTCGACAAACCGTTTCTGCATGGACCTCACTTTGTACACGAGGGCATTGTCATGCTGAAACAGGAAAGGGCCTTCCCCAAACTGTTGTCATAAAGTTGGAAGAACAGAATCGTCTAGAATGTCATTGTATGCTGTAGCGTTAAGATCTTCCTTCACTGGAACTAAGGAGCCCGAACCATGAAAAACAGCCCCAGACCAATATTCCTCCTCCACCAAACATTACTGTTTGCACTATGCATTCGGGCAGGTAACATTCTCCTGGCATCCGCCAAACCCAGATTTGTCCGTCGGACTGCCAGTTGGTGAAGTGTCATCCCTCCAGAGAACGCGTTTCCACTGCTCCAGAGTCCAATGGCGGCGAGCTTTACACCACTCCAGCCGACTTTTGGCATTGCGCATGGTGAGCTTAGGCTTGTGTGCGGTTCTGCCATGGAAACCCATTTCATGAAGTTCCAGACGAACAGTTCTTGTGCTGACGTTGCTTCCAGAGGCAGTTTGGAACTCGGTAGTGAGTGTTGCAACCGAGGACAGACTATTTTTATGTGCTAAGCACTTCAGCACTCAGTGGTCACGTTCTGTGAGCTTATGTGGCCTACCACTTCGCAGCTGAGCCGTTGTTGCTCCTAGACATTTCCACTTCACAATAACAGCACTTACAGTTAACCGGGGCAGCTCTAGCAGGGCAGAAATTATGAACTGACTTGTTGGCAAGGTGGCATCCTATGACGGTGCCACGTTGAAAGTCACTGAGCTCTTCAGTAAGGCCATTCTACTGGCAATGTTTGTCCATGGAGATTTTATACACCTGTCAGCAATTGGTGTGGCTGAAATAGCCAAATCCACAAATTTGAACGGGTGTCCACATACTTTTGTATATATATTGTATAGTATTGTGAAAATTATGATAATGCCCTTTTAGTGTAAGAGCTGTTGGAAAAGACAACCTGAAATGTCAGCCTGTTTTGGTGGGATGGAGTTTTGGATGGCCTGGTGTCATCACCAAGTGGTAAATTCATTAATAGACCAATAAGAAAGAGAGTTCCAAACCTCTCTGCCAAATTACAGCTAGTTTTGAGTTTTCCCCTCCCCTCTCAGACCACTCCCAGAAAGTCCTAGCAAAATTCTTGCTTGAGAAATTGCTCTTTGCTTGGAAGCTAGTTTTGTTTCTTTTTGAAAATTTTAATTGAAAACAATCACAGTAAGTTACTTAATTGTTACCCAGAAATTATATAATATTGCATTGGACCTTTAACATGGACCTTTTGACTGTCTGTAACGCACTCATAATAGATTTAAGCACAATGGTTAGGGGATATTTTACAGATTTAGACACTAGTTTTAAAAGTGCTGCCAAACAAAACTATGAAGTATAGGGTGTAATCTTCTTGGCTAGGGAGGGCCAAAGTAACAATCCCTGCATTAGCCAGTCATACACTTGTATGCATGGATAGCAATGAGCACTGTATGTTACACCCTGAGCCCAATAGTCAAAGGGAACTGACCAGCGTTGACCTTCGTAAGACTTAAACCCAAGTCATCTTTATGTAGTCACCATCATGTATGAGTCATGAAGCCGATGTGACTCCTGAAAAACTGACTTATGTCACTGTGTTGTGTGAAAGGCGACTCTCCAGGAAGACACCTCCATCTGACCTCCCCATCCATATCTGTAGTGGAACAGAGAACACAGAACACTCTGCATATCAGTCACGGCTACAGGTCACATGCCACCCACGGGTCAAGTGTGACACTGTCCACTCAGGGATAATAAACCTAGGCAGCCAGGAGACTGGGGTGACACTCCACTGGAGATATGTAACATAACGTTACACTCCTGGCTTCATGGTAGAGGAACTAATACTGCCTCAAGTGTCTGCTTCTCCCGTGAGAGTGACACAGGGCCTTCAGTTTGAATTGAATTAGATAAGCCAATGGGACATGGCAACATCCCAAATATTTTTGCTTACATGTGTGCTCATGAAATGATTCTGGCATGCAAACAAGTTGTAGGAGAGCTTGTAAAGTTAAAACTGAATAAACAATGCCTTTGTGTTTTGACATTTACGATTAAAGTCATTGGCTAGTGATTTTGAAGATGTTTTTTCTTGTAGCATTTAGATGCAATCAGACAGTTTGATAATCAGCTGTTTGATCATTTCTGGCCAAACACTAACCTGGTTTACTTAATCCTTTATACAAGCAATAGCTGTATCAGGTTCTTTGTGATCTCAGTTGTGAATGAAGAGTTGTCTTAGTCCTGGCAACTGGAGAGGTAGTGGAGTCTGGTGTTTGGAAACTGTCAGAAATGTCTAAGTTAGAATGAATCCTGTCTTTGATAGGGAGCCAGTGCTGTTGTAGGTGTGATATGGGTCCAGGATTGGGGATTTGGCTCAGCTCTGAGCTGGAGCTCTGGGCTGGAGTTCTGAACCAACTTAAGTGTGTGCAGGGATCTGGAACTAATGACACAGAATAGTGGTAGCAGTTAGTTCTGTCAGCTTGTCACAAAGGTGTGTATCCGTTTTCCTTCATCAGGTTGGGTAAGGGGCAAACTCTGGCAATGGAAAAAGGAGACCATCTCAATGTTCTTGATGTGACACTCAGATGAGAGAGTGGGGTCAAAGGTAACACCAAGGTTTCAGGCCTGGGGGCAGGGAGAGACCGTGACACCCTCAATCATGTTGAAATCACCCAGCTTTTTCAGCACACACTTTTTACCAGTGGTGGAAAAAGTACCCAATTGTCATACTTGAGTAAAAGTAAAGATACATTAATAGAAAATGACTCAAGTAGAATTGAAAGTCAACCAGTAAAATACTACTTCAGTAAAAGTCTAAAAGTATTTGGTTTTAAATATACTTAAGTATCAAAAGTAACTGTAATTGCTAAAATATACTTAAGGATCAAAAGTATAAATCATTTCAAATTCCTTATATTAAGGAAACCAGACGACACTAAAGCATTTGTGTTTAGTGAGTCCGCCAGATCAGATGCAGTAGGGATAACCAGGGATTTTCTCTTTAAGTGCTTGATTTGGACAAGTTTCCTGTTCTAAGCATTCAAAATGTAACAAGTACTTTTGGGTGTCAGGGAAAATAAATGGAGTAGAAAGTACATTATTTGCTTTCGGAATTTAGTAAAGTAAAAGTTGTCAAAAATATAAATAGTAAAGTAGATACCCCTAAAAACTACTTAAGTAGTACTTTAAAGTATTTTTTCTTAAGTACTTTACACCACTGCTTTTTACTCTTTGGCTTTGAGAAGTTGGCTTGCATCCATGATTTGATGTTGAGCAGCCAGATTTGATTGTGATGGGTGGGCAGAGGACATAGAGATGTGATATCAACATACAGTACCAGTCAAAAGTTTGGACACACCTACTCATTCAAGGGGTTTTCTTTATTTTTACTATTTTCTACATTGTAGAATAATAGTGAAAACAACAAAACTATGAAATAAAACATATGGAATCATGTAGTAACCAAAAAAGTGTTAAACAAATCAAAATATATTTTAGATTTTAGATTCTTTAAAGTCGCCACCCTTTGCCTTGATGACAGCTTTGCACACTCTTGGCATTCTCTCAACCAGCTTCACCTGGAATGCTTTTCCAACAGACTTGAAGGAGTTCCCACATATGCTGAGCACTTGTTTGCTGCTTTTCCTTCACTCTGCGGTCCAACTCATCCCAAACAATCTCAATTGGGTTGAGGTCGGATGATTGTGGATGCCAGGTCATCTGATTCAGCACTCCATCACTCTCCTTCTTGGTCAAATAGCCCTTACACAGCCTGGAGGTGTGTTGGGTCATTGTCCTGTTGAAAAACAAATGATAGTCTCACTAAGCGCAAACCAGATGGGATGGCGTATCGCTGCAGAATGCTGTGGTAGCCATGCTGGTTAAGTGTGCTTTGAATTCTAAATAAATCAAATCAAATGTTATTTGTCACATGCGCCGAATACAACAGGTGTAGACCCTACAGTGAAATGCTTACTTACAAGCCCTTAACCAACAATGTAGTTTTAAGAAAATACCAACAAAAAAAAGTAGGAGATAAGAATAACAAATAATTAAAGAGCAGCAGTAAATAACAATAGCGGGGCTAAATACAGGGGGTACTGGTACAGAGTCAATGTGCGGGGGCACCGGTGTCGAGGTAATTGTGGTAATATGTACATGGAGGTAGAGTTATTAAAGTGACTATGCATAGATCACCAGCAAAGCACCCCCACACCATTACACCTCCTCCTCCATGCTTCCCAGTGGGAACTACACATGCAGAGATCATCTACTCTGCATCTCACAAAGACACGGCGGTTGGAACCAAAAATCTCAAATGTGGACTCATCAGACCAAAGGACAGATTTCCACCGGTTTAATGTCCATTGCTTGTGTTTCTTGGACCAAGCAAGTCTCTTCTTTAGTAGTGGTTTCTTTGCAGCAATTTGACCATGAAGGCCTGATTCATGCAGTCTCCTCTGAACAGTTGATGTTGAGATGTGTCTGTTACTTGAACTCTGTGAAGCATTTATTTGGGCTGGAATTTCTGAGGCTGGTAACTCTAATGAACTTATCCTCTGCAGCAGAGGTAACTCTGGGTCTTCCTTTCCTGTGGCAGTCCTCATGAGAGCCAGTTTCATCATAGCACTTTCAAAGTTCTTTATATGTTCCACATGTTCCACCTTCATGTTTTAAAGTAATGATGGGCTGTTGTTTCTCTTTACTTATTTAAGCTGTTTTTGCCATAATATGGACTTAGTCTTTTACCAAATAAGGCTATCTTCTGTCTTCCACCCCTGCCATGTCACAATACAACTGATTGGCTCAAACGCATTAAGAAGGAAAGAAATTCCACAAATTAACTTTTAACAAGGCACACATGTTAATTGAAATGCATTGCAGGTGACTACTCTTCAAAGGGGGAGACACTGTATACCAAAACTGTTACAGACCTATATCTATCCTACCCTGCCTTTCTAAGGTCTTCGAAAGCCAAGTTAACAAACAGATCACCGACCATTTCGAATCCCACCGTACCTTCTCCGCTATGCAATCTGGCTTCCAAGCTGGTCATGGGTGCACCTCAGCCATGCTCAAGGTCCTAAACAATATCATAACCGCCATCGATATAAGACAATACTGTGCAGCCGTATTCATCGACCTGGCCAAGGCTTTTGACTCTGTCAATCACCACATTCTTATCGGCAGACTCAACAGCCTTGGTTTCTCAAATGACTGCCTCGCCAACTACTTCTCAGACAGAGTTCTGTGTGTCAAATCGGAGGACCTGTTGTCCGGACCTCTGGCAGTCTCTATGGGGTACCACAGGGTTCAATTCTCGGGCCAACTCTTTTCTCTGTATACATCAATGATGTCGCTCTTGCTGCTGGTGATTCTCTGATCCACCTCTACACAGACGACACCATTCTGTATACTTTTGGCCCTTCTTTGGACATTGTGTTAACAAACCTCCAGACGAGCTTCAATGCCATACAACTCTCCTTCCGTGTTCTCCAACTGCTCTTAAATGCAAGTAAAACTAAATGCATGCTCTTCAACCGATCGCTGCCCGCACCTGCCCGCCCGTCTAGCATCACTACTCTGGATGGTTCTGACTTAGAATATGTGGACAACTACAAATACCTAGGTGTCCGGTTAGACTGTAAACTCTCCTTCCAGACTCACATTAAGCATCTCCAATCCAAAATTAAATCTAGAATCGGCTTCCTATTTCGCAACAACGCATCCTTCACTCATGCTGCCAAACATACCCTCGTAAAACTGACTATCCTACCGATCCTTGACTTTGGCGATGTCATTTACATTATAGCCACCACACTCTACTCAGCAAATTGGATGCAGTCTATCACAGTGCCATCCGTTTTGTCACCAAAGCCCCATATACTACCCACCACTGCGACCTGTATGCTCTCGTTGGCTGGCCCTCGCTTCATATTCATCGCCAAACCCACTGGCTCTAGGTCATCTATAAGTCTTTGCTAGGTAAAGCCCCGCCTTATCTCAGCTCACCGGTCACCATAGCGGCACCCACCCATAGTACGCGCTCCAGCAGGTATATTTCACTGTTCACCCCCAAAACCAATTTCTCTTTGGCCGCCTTTCCTTCCAGTTCTCTGCTGCTAATGACTGGAACGAATTGCAAAAACCACTGAAGCTGGAGACCCATATCTCCCTCACTAACTTTAAGCATCAGCTGTCAGAGCAGCTTACAGATCATTGCACCTGTACATAGCCCATCTGTAAATAGCCCACCCAACTACTTCATCCCCATATTGTTTTTTTTTCTTCTCTTCTCCTTTGCACCCCAGTATCTCTACTTGCACATTCATGTTTTGCACATATATCACTCCAGTGTTTAATTGCTAAATTGTAATTATTTCGCCACTATGGACTATTTATTGCCTTACCTCCCTAATCTTACCTCATTTGCAGATACTGTATATAGACTTTTCTATTGTGTTATTGACTGTACGTTTGTTTATTCCATGTGTAACTCTGTGTTGTTGTTTGTGTCGCACTGCTTGGCTTTATCTTTGCCAGGTCGCAGTTGTAAATGAGAACTTGTTCTTAACTGGCCTACCTTTAAATAAAGGTGAAATAAAAAAAATAATTTAAAAAACTACCTCATGAAGCTGGTTGAGAGAAGGCCAAGAGTGTGCAAAGCTGTCATCAAGGCAACAGGTGGCTACTTTGAAGAATCTCAAGTATAAAATATATTTTGATTTGTTTAACACTTTTTGGGTTACTACAGGATTCCATGTGTGTTATTTCATAGTTTTGATGTCTTCACTATTATTTTACAGTGTAGAAAATTGTAAAAAATAAAAATCCTGGAATGTGTAGGTGAATCCAAACTTTTGACTGGTACTGTACATTTTTACATTTTAGTCATTTAGCAGACGCTCTTATCCAGAGCGACTTACAGTAGAGTGCATACATTTTATTACATACTGAGACAAGGATATCCCTACCAGCCAAACCCTCCCTAACCCGGACGACGCTATGCCAATTGTGCGTCGCCCCACGGACCTCCCGGTTGCGGCCGGCTGCGACAGAGCCTGGGCGCGAACCCAGAGAGTCTGGTGGCGCAGCTAGCACTGCGATGCAGTGCCCTAGACCACTGCGCCACCCGGGAGGCCTGTAGATATCTGTGTTGTTGTTACGGTGGAAGTTAAAACCAAAGCCAGGGAGGATGTGACCAGGGTGAGCAGGCACATAGAGGCGGAGGGGGCTGTAGATTAGAATACCCTGAATGACAGTACTGTAACTAGCTCAGCCAGACACACATCCCCATGAAGGGAAATTATATATTTCCAATTGGATCAATTAGGAGCTAAACCAGATAGTGATTTGATCTGTCAGAGTGAAAAATGTGAGTATGTGCTTTTCAAATGGAACAGCAAGTCTCACAACCCTGTGAGTGTGATTGCCCACCCCTCTTTACATTGGGGAACCCATCCATCTGTTACACCTACAGGGGGAGAAACATAGTACCCATTCTGAATGGGCCTTGTTTGAAATGCAACAGCAGCATCTAGTGACTGAATGAATAACTACATTATATTCAGGAGGCTCCTGCAAAGAGTATTTTTGCAAAGTATTTTTGTAACACACTCGCACGTACCTAATAATTTAATTCAGACTCCTATTGGCTATTTAAATTCAGCAGAATTTCTAATACTAAGGCAAATTAACAGAACATGTATGACTTGGGTTGGCATTATGAGTTGAAGGTTGAGGGGCACCCCTAACATGATCAGTGAAAACAGAAATGATTACCAGACTTATTAAGAAAGTACTATTTATTAAAGGTTAATATCACGACAACATGCACAATACAAAGATTGGTGACATTGTCCTATCTTGAAGACCTCGTTTAAATAAATAGTTTGAAGAATACAGCCTCCAGTTGAAATAGTTAGTATATCAAAAGAAGATTACAAATGTGTAAAGACCACAGCCCAACAATTGTCTTTTCTTGTATGCCTTCACTCCCTCTCGTCACAGATTGAGAAATGGAGCGAGGAAAACATAATACCACTGTTACAGGAGTCTGTAGCCTGGCTCCAGCTAATGTTAAATGTGAGATACAATTATCAAAGCAATCCAGTTGTAAGTGCCCCATCCTCCCATAAATTGTCAAATGTCATTAACATTTAAGAAACCCTGTGGATGAGGGTCATTTCTCACCTATCAAGGCACAATGCCTTGTCTTCCTTCAAGGCTGCCAATTAATCATGTCAGTAATGTTTGCATATGAACATATTTGAGAGAACATTTTTCCAAATCCAGGGTCCAGATAGCCTCAAATAGTGTTTAAGGCATATAGAAACCATCAACATAAACAGCTGAATACAAGCACTTAAAACCACCTAAGTGGTTGCTGGTCCTAGTCTAGTCAATTTGACTGTAAATCTGTAAGTATTGTAAATCTAGTTGAAGAATAAACATGTCTGGACAATGCCTAGCTACTCTGATCTGTATGAGGCAAATCACACTCAAATGTTGTGTCTCCAGAATTCTCACTAAAAATATATCTTGTTGTATTTGTTTAAACAATACACTACCACATAGGTTACATCATGACACAACTGCACTTTCAAACACGGTGCATCTGCATGGCAAGATTTAAACAAGTAGGGAGCAATGATTACCACCTCTGTGTATAATTAACAGATGCTCTAGAATAACCATCCTTCTCTGCAAACCTGACACGTTAGCTTTCTTTGGGGTAACGCCTTTGTTGATTCATTTTAGTAAAACATTTAAAGCATGGTCTGCAGAGTGTGATTAGAGTGGGGAGTTCAGTTGAAGTGCTGTGTAGCTAAACTCCTCTCTAGGGAGCAGAAAGACAGTAGACGTTGTGGTTTCTTTTCAGTTACATCAGATAAACACATTTTTCTTCTGTGGGTAGCAGAGCCTAACTCCTGATCCCATGCAGGCGAGTAAAATGAGATTGTGGTGTGTGTATGCACACTGCATGTAACAAAGGAAAATATCTAGCATTTCATCAGCCTACACTTTGAACACCAGCTGCTAAATACTCAATCTGGTGTTTTTTTGTGGTCAAGGAAAAACAATACCAGGCAGTTAGTTCATTGTTGGGTTTCCTTTGCCTCCACCCTTCCCACAGTAGTGAAATCCCTGAGTGCTTGCCCTCAGCGCTCATAAAGGCACAAAGAGGCCCCTCACGGGTACTATGGCTGGGTTAGGGGAGGAGTCACTGCAGGTGTGCTGTCCATCATCATCCTGCCATATCTATACCGTCAATTATTCACTGGGCTCATCCATAATAATCACCAGTTTTGACAGGAGTACACCCACCAGTGAATGTCCTAGTGGGGTTGTGGGAGCACAGACCTGAAGGGAGAGGATTAACCTCGGCCAGTAACCGGTCTTATCTGAGCACTAAGGGAGAACAGAGATAGTGTATCTTCTTCCCTCGTACTCCAGCCTGGGTGGAATACTTCACTGATAGACTGACTGCACTGAGGAATTAAACTTATTTTCAACTGATGAGAACTTGGTCCTCAACGCAACACCAGGTTTGCCTTGCAAACTTCTTTGTTAATGGTATAGCTTCAAGAGCTCTTCCAGTAATTACAACATTTTCAAATCGAAAAATGTTGCCTAAGGAAATGTTGCTATTGTTTCTCCTTTCATTGGAATTTTACACTTCATATAAGACTACAGTGCTTTACACTAATGTGAATTGGCAAATTGATTGTAATGGTCACAACATCTTATACTCGAGGGAGAAGAGAAAAAAAACAGTACTTCCAAGCTTGCCGTTCCAGAAGAACTTCGCAAGAATATTGAATACAAAATGAGAGCTGTATTAAACTAGAGGTAGCTACATTATAATGACATCCTTAAGAGTTGCATTACTACTTTGTAATCAAACAAGCTACCAATCTAGTTTACACCTGGCCCTGAATAGTTCCCTTAAGACAAAGCTTTCCTCCAGTTGATTAGCTTGTTTTGTTGCATGTGTACAATATATCAGAAGTACATTGTCTTACTAACAGAGCAAAGCAAAAGAGTAAGTCTGCAGATTTCAGATTAATACATTGTAGAGAAGGGGAAACTTCGCATCACTGCAGTAAACCTATGTGCATTAACACTGCTCTAACTTATCTACTTCATTCAATACCCCACTTAAGGCCTCTGCTGTCTACTTTGCAGCCCCTTTGCTAGGCAGCTCAATTACCGGTGTTCAGTCAATAATTATGTATGTTGAAGAAGCCCACACTGGTTGGGGACTCCTTGACTGTGACAGTGACAAGGTTGGCAGTGACGTCAGTAACAAACACATGCTCGATCAGGCTGTGAGTGGGCTTCCAGTCCTGGCCGGTCTGGACTGAGATGGACAAGTCCTGACTGTTACTTGGGTAGGGCGAATCATGGTCAGAGTCTGAGGTGCTCTCCTCACCGGTGCTCATCTCACTCAGGAGGACCTTGGCCTGCTTGCCACTGTCTTTGGAGGCAGATCTCTCCCGCTTGCCCAGGATGTCTCTGGCCTCTGCGGAGGGGTTCTGGACAATGCTCTTCTCAACCCTTGCTTGGGCCCTTGTTGTAGTCAGCCTCTCAGGCCTCTCTGCCGTGACACCCACTTCACTGGTCTCCTCAGCTTTGACCTTATCAACTCCAGGATGGTTCTTTCTGGGCTGTTGTCCACCAGGCGTGACAGGACTCTGTACAGGATTTTTCTCTTGACCATACTGACCAACTGTGTCTTTCCGTGCTGGGTTGGCAGTGCTTCGCAGGTTGGACACTGGCACGGTGCCATTGCCTGGAGTACCGTTGCCCGGTGTTGATTTGTTCACACTCTGCAGGTTTAGTGCCTGAAGGCTTGCAGCTTGGTTGGCAGGGCCTTTAGGAGTGGACAAGGGGGCAGCAGGTTTGTTATTGGGTACCTGCTGCACTGGTGTTTGCCCAGGGGCATCTGGTTTCTTCTGCCCATTGTGGGAACCCAGCTGTGGCTGAAAAGCTCCTTGCGGGTTGCCATTGCTGGTTGAGAGTTTGGAGTTATGCAAATTCAACGCTGCTACTCCAGGAGATTTGCTTGCAGTCGTTTTTAAGTTCAAACCTGCTCCACTGTCCACTTCAGAGACCGACAGTTTGAAGTCAGAAGCGTGACTCTTGCTCTGGTTGGATCTCTGGTTGAAAGAGAGAGAAGCTGAGGTATTTGACCGGCCTGCAGTGTTCATGGAGTTTTTAGTAGTCCCACCCTGGGCCAGGGAACATCTGCCCTGGACACTCAGAGGGCCTCTGCTGTTCAACCCCATGAAGGTGAAGCTGGCTGGGTGAAAGGGTTTCTTGATTCCACCTCGGAGGTCTGCAGGGGAGTCTTTGGCAACTGTCTTTATGATCTTGCGCTGGCCCTTGTTCTGTTGAATGGCCTTCATTTCTGCAGGCAGTGCTTTCCTGCCTCGCTTCTTCCTCGGGGGCTCCGGCTTGGCCACAACAATCTGTGCTTTCTTCTGAGGGACAGGGTGGAGCTCCCGTGTTCTGGGACCTGGCTTTGCCTTTCTATCGTTGTTATCATCATCGTCGTCATCATCCGATGAGGAAGAGGAAGAAGATGACGATGATGAGCCAGATGAAGATGACGAAGAGCTGCTTGACTTTGACACTTCAGGCACAGTTTCCTGAAATGAGGAAGAGAGAAGTCATATTACATTATATTTATGACATTTTGGTAGAAAATACTTTTCACTATTTGTAAAGGTCTTGAGGAAAGCATACCACAACTTTTCGAGGTCTCCCCCTCGGCCTTTTCCCTCTCTTGCTGATCAGAATTTCCTTTTCTTGTTCACTGTAAAAACAATATATAGGAAACAGTCTTCAGCAGTAGTTATGGTAGAAGTAGAGCAGGAGTCAAGGATACAGAGTGAGCACTTGAGTGTTTTGGAAACCATCTGAGGAGAGGGTATTCTATCACTAAACATATACACTGTGATCCAATACTTGTAGCTTTCTTCTTGACACGCTTTCTTCTTGACACACATTTTTTTTTTTACAAGTAACATCTCGTGAAGTATTGTCTGGTCTTGCAACGCCCAATGCTTGGCAAAAACAAATCAGAGGTTGCAATAAAAATCCCCAGATGCTCATCTGAAAACATTAGATACGCTTTCACTTTTGGAAATTTGGTTCCTGTTTTTGTTCCACCCCCTCATTTCCTGCTGTATATGCTTTTAAATCATTGTTATCCTTCTACAAATGTATGTTAGCAAAGGAAAGTATACATTTGAAATTAAATGTTGTTTTCCCTGCTTCAGTTTTAAGATTAACTGGCACTTATGACTCCTTTTATTTTACAAATGCATTATTTTATCCCTTACCAATATAAAATAATGTATTTTTATATCAAATGTATATTGAACAGAACGACCATCAAATAAAACTTGAAGGGTTGGGAAAACCTAAACTCATATCGATGTGTTTACAGCCTGAAAACACAGATTGTATGCCTATCTGTGGGCTCCACACTGGCTTGAATGGGGCACTATTAACCCCTGCTGGAGCATTTCAGAGGGCATTGCTTGGATATAGTGGATAGCTCACTCAGTGAGGTCCTGGGCAAATAGAAACTCACCTCTTGTTAAATGCAGCCAATAATCTTGGGTCAAGGATGTTCGTTTGGGGCTCCCAGCTATTGTGCCTGAAGCAAAAGGAAAATATGTCCATCAAAATACTAAAATCACTTAAAATGTCCACATTGCATTACTTCTTGGTAAAAGTTGATGATACAAGTTAGTCAATGCACTGATTGGACCATAGTGTACCACTAATGAAATGTAGGCCTAGTGTAACCTAACCTAGTGACTAGAGACCTAGTATAACCTATACCCTAGTGACTGTGTAGAGATAAGAAGCCTAGTGTAACCTAACATAGTGATTAGAGAAAGGAGGCCTAGTGTAACCTAGTGTAGAGATAGGAGGCATATGCAAAGAGCTGTGAGTGGGAGGGTTAACCACATAGCAAAGGGGGAAGATAAGGAGAGAAGTTTATTTAAGTGTGCAGGATCTGCCGCCTTCACAGGAATCAGAGAATCTCAAGAGGGCCAATACTGAGTTAATGTAGAAAGAGATCGCAAATTGGCAAGCACATTATAATTTCCACCAGCCACGTCTTACCTGTTTATATCACAACAAGTAAATAACTGACCAAGTCGATGGCGCTGGCAGAATCCGACAGCAATGTGAGGATTTGGGTTAAGAACGGGGTGTGAGTGACAGGCAGAATGCCCATTGATGCTGGGATTAATAGCAACAATGAAACAGAAGGGACAAGGGAAAGGGCAACTGTGACAAGGACACGCTGGCAGCTGGAGCGCTCGAAAGGGGGGAAAGACTGATTTACGAAGATTCTATGTATACTACCGAGTCACGTTAGGCAATAAATAAACGATATAACATTATCATATACATTTAAACAACCATCACAAAAATTAGGCAAGTGTACACTGTAGTTTGTGGGATGTGTTTGAGACTCGGCATACGTTTCCCAACCCAAACTTCTACCAACTCCTGCTTGTAATTTATTTATCAATAAAGCATATAATATAAAGCTAAATTGATAAACCATTAGCTAGAGCTCCAGTAAGCGAGTGATCAAATATGAGTTTCTATAGCCTAGTTTGTGTGGCCTAATTACTGAGAAAATGTCAAATAGACAAACCAGCAGATATTGAATACGAGAAACCAAAACCCTAAACGATCTGTTTGTTTTGCATAACTAACTAGGTTAATTTCCTAACCTTAAAACCAACAATAATAATAGTAGTAGGAGGCAAGCGTAAAACCATAATTTCTCGTTTTCACGTGCAGCATGTTTTCGAGCGATTTTAGGGAATGTATGAATTATTTTACTACAACAGTGAAGCAAAAAGCGACACGTTGTTGTTGTTTTCATTGTTTGATGCTGCACTCGCAGCTGCAGCACCACTTGTACTTACTTGGATGACCATCCCCTCCACTTTACAAGAAACTCTAACTTCCCCTGCGAAAATAGAGAAGGGAAATGTTACCAAACTGTGGGCAGAAAATATTTTGGGATATGAGAAAATTATATCTTACAACATCTAACCTTTCTTAGTCGTTTGTTCAGGATGCATTCAGCGTCGAAAACCTGTTCTCCTACGGCGCTCAATTCCTCCATGTTCGCTGTTGCCTACTCTAGTATTTTATGAAAAGAATGGAAAAGAGGGCGGAAAGAAAACGCATTCGCGAAGCTTGTCCCTTGGCAGATACCGTCCCTGTAAACGTCACACCTCGACGTGTGACCAATCAAATCGTTTTCACATATTGTGGTCAAAAATGTTCTATTATATTGCCAAGATAATCGAGTGACCGCTCAAGCAATGGAACTACATGTCCTCAAAGATGGAAGGCGGGAGGGAGGAGGCCAGATCAGGTGAGAACATTCGCCAATGAAAGGGCAGATACGTGTCTGAACAACAATATAAAGTCGTTTTTTTGTTTTTTGTTTCCGAAATGCCACGTGCGTCCACATATATCAGCGAATTCCTAACAACATAACCATTATGAAACGTATAACAGATCAAATAAGCCTCATGTAACAAATTAGCAATTACAACTGTTGTTGACCACACTCTCTCATTGACCTCCATGCAAAAATGCCTCACTTCGTGGTCTGTTTCGTGGACAGATTTTGGGCGGAGTAAACTCTCTCCCTTCACCTCTTCCTCTCTGTTGTAGTTTATTGAGCGCCACAAAACCTAGCGGTCAAACAGGGAAATGGTTTCAATCATTTTTCCACCATTCATTTTTCCCATAGTGGATTTTAGAAACACTTAAATATAAGGTCTGGCGTGACGTTTTGATAACCATATAAACTTCTCGGGCAAGGTGACTTTTATAAAACACAGGAACTGGGGTGCAGAAAAATGGCAGCAGGGTTTCTGGACTGAGTCAAAATTTGAAATATTTGGCTGTAGCAGAAGGCAGTTTGTTCGCTGAAGGGCTGGAGATCGGTACGCAAATGAGTGTCTGCAGGCAACAGTGAAGCATGGTGGAGATTTCTTGCAAGTTTGGAGCGTCATTTCTGCAAATGGAGTTGGATTTGGTCAGAATTAATGGTCTCCTCAATGCTGAGAAGTACAGGCAGATACTTATCCATCATGCAATACCATCAGGGAGGCATCTGATTGTCCCCAAATGTATTCTGCAGCATGACAACGACCCCGAACACACAGTTCTTAACGAATTTCACTATCTTCAGCGTGAAGGAGTCCTGGAAGTGATGGTATGGCCCCCACAGAGCCCTGATCTCAACATCGAGTCTATCTGGGATTACATGAAGTGCGAGAAGCACCTGAGGCTGCCTAAATCCACAGAACTGTGGTTAGTTCTCCAAGACGTTTGGGCCAACCTACCTGCCAAGTTCCTTCAAACTGTCTGCAATTGTACCTAGAAGAATTTATGCTGTTTTCAAGAGAAAGGGTGGTCACACCAAATATTATTTTGATGCAGATTTTTCTTCTCTTCAGTCACTTTGCATTTTGTTAATTGATAAATATAAATGAACATGTATATTTTTGAAAGCATTCTTGACAGCATTTTTTTCACACCTGCCTAAAACTTTGGAACAGTGTTAATGTACAGGATTTTTCCCCCTAACAAAGGACCTATTCAGACTCTTGAAAGGTATTTCCATTCCTTTATTTATATAACTTATTTATACAGAAACCTATAGGTTCGCTGCACTCACTCACTGCCATCCAGAACAAAACCACAAACAATTATTTTGTTAGTTGACAGGATTTTGAAAAATATTACTTGTTTAATTATAAATCCATTTCTGATTTCCAACTTTCATATAATGCATGTCTGCACTGATGTCAGAGTATACAATTTGTCACTTTTTGAACTGGTTTTGTCCAGTGACTTAGTTTCAGATAATGTGTTCTTTTACTGTAGCTGTAGTCTACTGATCTCATCAGTGTATCATGGCACCAATCATTGTTTAGAGAATACATCCTTTTAGAAAATGTCTAAAGCATAAGTTGTCCCAGGTGGCATGGTGACTGTAGGGGCTTACATTCGCAAGGAAAAAACCTCTCCGATCAGTCTGCAGGGTGTCAGTCTCAACATGGAGGGGATGCACTAGTCTGTGATAAGGTGGTTTTTAGGGAGTATGTCCAAAATATCATAAGTAGTGACGTCCCTTTGTTTATCCATTTCAGATTTCACTTGGGGTGCAGTTTAAAGGGCAGTTTGAGTCACTTCCTTTCCCCCTGGAAGCACTGACTTCTCAGAGCTGAAACATAGTAAAAAAGGATGTGTTCTGAATAATTGGGAAGAAGTTATGTTGACACAGGGTTATCATAGTTCTCTAAAATGTACATTTCACATTCAGTGTGAGGACTAAACCAATGACATGTTTAAATCATTAAAACCCAAACATTAATGTTTACAGAATTTAAAACTTTATGTAGCTTATCTGCACCATGTTATCCAACTAGGCCTCTGCAGAGTCAGTATCCCGCTGACTACAATCAGCAACAGGACGTGAACAGATTGAGATCAATCCGGAGCTCAGCCAGCATGCCAAACAAACGTCTGTCCCTAATTGACAGCCCATATCTACCCTGACCATCAAGTGTATTAACAGACAGAGCACTTGACTTGTTGTTTTTATTTTTTACCCCTGACAGATTGTTTCCACCGTTTGACTCGTTCAGTTTGTTTACCTGTCTCTAGGAATGACACCTTTAACTATAGAAAGCTTCCAATCAGTCCATTATCGTCTTGAGTTATGGCAGAGGAAGAAACCGTGACAGAAGCTGAGAGACTGACGGAATCCAACATTGGCAGTAAACAAAAGAAATTAAGCATTTAAAGCAAAGTTGTTTGCAACTCTATGTACTTGCCAGTGGGCAAATATCCTTCTGCTTGTTTATTTTAATACTGTATGTTTGAGGTATTAGTTGCCCTTTAACCATTAGGAGAATGAAACATACCTGTGGTTAGTCAATTTCTATATTTTTCTCTTTTTACATGCTTAGGTACATTGCACACATTTCTATATATCAGATTGTGCAGGCAAGTATTCACATTTTCCAATTCCCATTGATTTGTATAAATATTCAGACATACATACCTTCTATCATTATTCTCCTTCTTGAATGCATTAAACGACACAACCGCTATGAAGACCACAACAAGAAATCCAGCCACTGCTGCCAATCCAACAAAGATATTTGATTTTATGTCCTGACGGAGGTCTGAAATACGAGACGTAATGCAAATGTAATGTCATTTGATTTGTGTACATGGATGTCAATGACAGACATGATTAATCTCATTTCTATTCAATTTTGTAATTTATGTTGCATATTGGTACATTCTATATACATTGCGTTAGACAATAGATTACTTTGGCTGTGTAATGAAGGAGCAGGTGTAATACACTTTTTGGGTCATTAGCCTGATATAAACTTACCCTCTGTGGCAGAGACCAGCATGTGTTTTGTGGCATCCAGGTGGCCATCATTGGGATCAGGCTTGATGCCCAGTATGTGACACATCAAGGGGTATATGTTCACTGTCTCAAAGGGGCCCACCTCCAGGTTCTTTTGGAACGCCGGCCCCACAGCCCTGAAGAAGGGCTTCATGTCCATTTCTTCGTTGTCAAAGCCATGCTCCCCCGCGTTGAACTGCACTGGGAGGAACTGTAGAGACAAAGAACCAAGAAGAGTCAGGGTGATCAAATCTGTAGGAGTCCATTTAGAGTAGGAGAGGTGAATGATCAGAATGTTGCAATTCATATTGATCATCATAATGGGAAGCCTGAAGTCCAACTTGTCTTTCTATGATGTACTCTCAACTGGACAGCAGAGGGAGATGTTGACTAACTGAAGGAAAAGGTTGCTTCAGCAACCATTACATCTGCTCAGTGCTTATAAGAACAGAAACGGGAGAATTTCCCTGTTCTCCATTATTAGACGCATACTGTTAAAATGACTGTTAATCAGGTTAAGAGGGAATCCTTTCATAAACTAAGGAGGCCTAAACATCACATAGTTCCTTTGGTCATTCAGGACAACTACTTTGATCATGAAATGGATATTACGATGGATTGTATGAACAGCAAGCGATACAGTTATACGGACACTTTTTTTTAAATCTTCACTTTGTTCACAGAAAATACACTGATATATTTAGATACACAGGGAGAAGGTAGGCTAATTACCATAGATATTATGTAACCCTTCTCTGAACATGCATAACATTTGCTTTGATAAAACTGAGAGGAGAATCTTTTGAAATGTCTAAATAAAGGGTCTGTAAACAGGAGATAACACAAGAGGGTCAAATACGCTGAACTTATGTATTTTGATAATCAGACTGAAGATCAACTGAACTCCACCACATACCCTCACTGGAACCAGATTTATATCACTCAATGGAGTGATGTAGCACTTTCAGTGGTGAAGTTGCAGGCAGCAGGGTTGAGCCAAATGTAAATGCTATTGTTGAATTTTGTGGCATGAATATCTTCATGAAGCATTAGAGAGCTCTGCATGCCATCAGCCAAACCTGCATTATCCTGGGAAGGTGGTAATGCACTTGATTCAAATTGTGATGTATTAAGATTAGAGTTGAATTCCTTATTTCCGGTCTAAAAGATTCAATTTTCGCCATCTCTACAAACCAAATTCACTTGGTAATTCCTTCAATATTTGTAGTCCATTGAAATATGGCATGTTATCAGAAATCACATAATGCATGCATGAGGTTGTGCCATACTGTACTGTACATTATAGAAGTTATAAAATATTCTAGATGCCTAAAGATATACTGTATATGGTTATTTTTAAACCAGCTTCTTTGCTCATACTATGTTCACTGAGGCCAATCCTCTAATCAGTAATTCACATTAAAGCATGGGATTGGAAAGTCTACAACAATATGCATGTTTAGTCTCACAAAAGCAAAAGTATGCCTTCATTTCACTTTTTGTGTGCATGAAATTGGTTCTGTGCGTGACGGAAACCCTTTAAAAAAACGTCTTCATTTGTTTAAGCGAACTACTATTACTAAATACTATAGAGACATGCTATGAACCCACCCCGTTAATGACATATCCAGGGTCAGAGAAGAGAATGATGGGTAGGATGCGGTTGTTATTAGCAAAGTGAAGGCGCTTGGGCATCTCCTCCTTCTTGAAGACATGAAGGTGAGGGTGCGCCCCCTTCAGGGTGTTGTAGACCTTATCCAGCATGCCCTTCTTGGGAAGCAGCATCCCAGAGGGCCCAAAGTCCACCAGGTGAAAGGCTATATCTCTGAAGGAGAATCCGGGGATCCTGGAAAGGGTGATTTCCTTCACCAAGCCGTTGCGGTACACATTGCTCATCCCATGGTCAGCGGTGATGATGATGTTGAGACTATCGGCAAGTCCGTTTTGTTCAGCCAAGCTGCGGATGTAGCCCACTGTTCTGTCCACCTGCTTGACCATCTCCCTCCGCTCAGGGGAATCAGGCCCGTATTTGTGGCCTGTGCCATCAGGCTCCCCAAAATACAGTGACACAAAGTCCAGGTCCATCTCACTGAACCAGGTGCCCATCACCTTCTCTACGTTCTCTTGCCATTTTGTCTCGTTTTTGTAGTCATAAAACCGTGGTTCCACTTCCTTCACTGTTTGCGTCTCTCCCTGGTAGGTGGATTGCGTGCCAGGAAAGTGAAGAGAGCCAGCCCTCAGACCCTGAATAGACAAAATGGGGATGAAGAGAGGTGTCACGCACACACACACACACCGTCTTACACACACACAGTCTTACAAACAAAACTCACACACACCGTACATGCATATATGCACAGACATTTAAATGACTACCCAGACTATTTGCATTGACATAACATTTGATTTGATTTGTATTAATGTAAAGCAAATGCAGGAATGATTTAAGATGAAGGTGCATCTTAAATCATTCTGACCTGTCTCTGGGCTGTGATCCAGATGGGTAGAGTGCCGTTGTCCCACCACTCATTCTTAAACTGGGTAGCATAGTAAGGCAGTTTCTCACTGGTGGTGATGTTGAACCACATGTTGTGGATCACCCCATGGTTTTCAATGTAGCGCCCTGAAAAGAGTCACTGTCAATCTTTCAATATTCAGTCTGCCACATTCACATGACAAATTCTATCAACTTTATAGCCTGTGAGTGCCATGGCGCTTCTTGGACAAGGTCTTATCTTATCTACTTCATTCAATACCCCACTTAAGGCCTCTGCTGTCTACTTTGCAGCCCCTTTGCTAGGCAGCTCAATTACCGGTGTTCAGTCAATAATTATGTATGTTGAAGAAGCCCACACTGGTTGGGGACTCCTTGACTGTGACAGTGACAAGGTTGGCAGTGACGTCAGTAACAAACACATGCTCGATCAGGCTGTGAGTGGGCTTCCAGTCCTGGCCGGTCTGGACTGAGATGGACAAGTCCTGACTGTCATCTGTCCTCATCTGTCCAAATAATTCATTTAAAATGGTGAATGCTACATTTCTCTCAGACTGGCTTGAGTACGTGAACATAATCTCCTGATAATGACACAACTTCTTCAAGACAAATGAAGATTAAAGGAATTTAATTTCAAGGAAGTTAAATTTCTTTTAAACTGGCACTGATGATTCAAGAGTCAAAAATGAGAATTTCTGTCAAGGAAAATAGAAATTCCTCCTTCAGCCTTCCCAACATAATCATCTTACTCAACTCTGAAAGCTGCTGGACCCTGGGACATTGAATTACAGTTAATTCCTTTTTTCCAGTCATATTCACAATTCTTATAAACTAAACTGGGAATGACTTGTGATCCAATAATTGGAGAAAAAAAAGGACCACCATGACATGAACATGAACCTCCACAGAATCACTGCTCTCTTGGAGCCTGTAGAAAAGGGTTGTGCCTGCGTATCGATCTACAGTAGGTACCTGTTAGGAGGGTGAAATGTGTGGGACTGGTGATGGTGAGGTAAGGTGGGGTCACATATCTGGCCTTGACCCCGTCTTTGGCCATTGTGTCCAGATTCGGCGTGTCCACATCGCGGTCGTAGTCCCACCTGAAGCCATCGAAGGAGACGAGCAGTACTTTATGCTGGCCTTTGGTGCTGTATCTATCCAGCGGTACACCTGAAGAGAACGCGGCCAACAGGAGGCAGAGACTCACTGTCCACAACATAGTGGGTACGACACAGAGCTGAGTCTGTCACTTTACTCCGATCCTTGGGTATGCAGGCTGTTGCTATACGGTTAAAGCCTTAAAGCCCCTCCTCTTCCCATTACACCTGAGCACATTTCCCTTCCCTGTGCCAGCAGCATGTGATCAAAGTTTCATCTTAGCTGATCATATAGTATCTAGTTGATAAGATGGATGTTTGCTCAGCACATTTATGCATGGTGCTTGATTATGCTTTTATGTACTGTGTAATTACCATCCAATGTTTGTTCCTGTGCTTCTATAGGAACTCTCTTTTATTGTGATTGCAAGATATTAAATCAGTTCCAGAATGTTGTAAACAAGACTGTCCGCTTGGCTGTTATGTTCATGGACTTTGTCTGCCAGTCCATTAATCCATTTTGTCTGCCCGTCTGTCTGTCCGTTTGTCCATCCGTCTTTCTGAGTTTCTAGTGAATAATTGACAAAGGGGAATGACACGTATGGATTTCACCTTGAGTGTGGATGGTACATGATCGATCTGACGCCTAGAAAATTGAGAAGAAAATGAGAGGATGTACCTCTTCATCAGTGAACTCCAGTCTCTAGGGAAACCGTAACCTGATAGTATTTACTATTTAGTTTAGTATTTTATTTGCATCCCCGTTAGCTACTGCTAAAGCAGTGGCTACACTTCCTGGAGTCCAAACAAAACATAAAACATGACATAATACATAACCTTAATAGACAAGAACAGCACAAGGACAGAACTATCCTAATCTAATAGCAACCTTGAATCCTGATATCCTGATCTCACAGAACTAGGGTGTATACTAAGTAGCTGGTTTGAGGAGTTAGCCAGGTAACTTTCTATGGCAATGAATGCTTCAGAACCTTCCTTCTCTGGGGAGGCTAATGCTGCGTTTAGATGGTACGAGGTAGACAGCAAATGTCATTGTTTTCAATGAGAGCACGACGTTAAATGCTGTCCCTCGTCTAAACGCAGCATAACTTGGGCTAATGCTGTGTTTAGACAGGGTACGCAAAAACCGTCATACCCGTCGGCATAGCGGGACAAGAAAGCAAGAAAGATGCTGACGGCAGAAGCAAGCCAGCACGACGGTATGCGTTGCTACGATGATTTCACTAAACAGACAAAGCTACGGCAGACTGCAAAAGTCTGAACTTTGGCGGCAAGTCCCGTCTACCGTGGCGGCTGACGGCATTCACCGCCAGGCTCAGCGGTATTTACCGTCATGCTCTCATTGAAAACAATGACATTTGGTTTGCCATCTTCCATGTAAACCTCGGCATAACTCAGTTAATCCTGAATGAAGAGTCTGAGTCGCTAGTTGAGGACCAATGAAATCAGATTGCCACCCTCTTGCAAACATTGCGTAATTATTCCCTTCATTTGAGGATGACGACCGATTCAATATTTTATTTATAATAAAAAAATTGTGTTCAAAAAGTTATATTAAAATACCTATGACATTACATATTTATTAAGGACAGCATGCATTTGAAAGTTCACAAGCAGTAAAACTTTTGTATGACGTTGTACAATTATTTTATCGATAGAAGTGGGGAAAAAGATGCTGTGTGCATTGATATGCACACCAACGCACATCAAATCAAATGTTATTGGTCACATACACATATTTAGCGGATGTTATTGCGGGTGTAGCGAAATGCTTGTGTTCCTAGCTCCAACAGTGCAGTAGTATCTAACAGTTCACAACAATACACACTCATCTAAAAGTAAAAGAATGGAATTAAGAAATATATAAATATTAGGATGAGCAATGTCGGAGTGGCATTGACTAAAAGTTTGCCCCCGGTGATGCGTTGTGCAGACCTCACCACCCTCTGGAGAACCCTGCGGTTGCGGGCGGTGCTGTTGCCGTACTAGGCGGTGATACTGCCAGACAGTATGCTCTCAGTTGTGTATCTGTAAAAGTTTGTGAGGGTCTTAGGGGCCAAGACAAATTTCTTCAGCCTCCTGAGGTTGAAGAGGCGCTGTTGCGCCTTCTTCACAACACTGTCTGTGTGGGTGGACCATTTCAGATTGTCAGTGATGTGTACGCCGAGGAACTTGAAGCTTTTCACCTTCTCCACTGCTGTCCCGTCGATGTGGATAGGGGAGTGCTCCCTCTGCTGTTTCCTGAAGTCCACGATCAGCTCCTTCATTTTGTTGATGTTGAGGGAGAGGTTATTTTCCTGGCACCACTCCGCCAGGGCCCTCACCTCCTCCCTGTATGCTGTCTCATCATTGTTGGTAATCAAGCTTACTACTATTGTGTCCTCTGCAAACTTGATGATTGAGTTGGAGGCGTGCGTGGCCACGCAGTTATGGGTGAACAGGGAGTACAGGAGAGGGCTGAGCACGCACCCTTGTGGGGTCCCTGTGTTGAGGATCAGCAAAGTGGAGATGTTGTGTCCTACCTTCACCTCCTGGCGGCCGCCCGTCAGGAAGTCCAGGACGCAGTTGCACAGGGTGGGTTTCAGGCCCAGGGCCCCAAGCTTAATGATGAGCTTGGAGGGTAGGTACTATGGTGTTGAAGGCTGAGCTATAGTCAATGAACAGCATTCTTACATAGGTATTCCTCTTGTCCAGATGGGATAGGGCAGTGTGCAGTGCGATGGCGATTGCATCATCTGTGGATCTGTTGGAGCGGTATGCAAATTGAAGTGGGTCTAAGGGGTCAGGTAAGCACTTCATGATGACAAAAGTGAGTGCTACTTCAGTTACCTTTGCTTTTTTGGGTGGACATCTTGAAGCAAGTGGGGACAGCAGACTGGGATAGGGAGAGATTGAATATGTCAGAAGACGGCATTAACGATAGGTAATAAAAGAAAGACGGCACTTCTAACAGCCTATTTCACATCATAACCTGCTGAATTTGCAAGATCACTTTAATTTCATAATAATTTCAGCAACAAAAAAAACATGTGCCACTGACGGATTTTTCAGTATCGTCTCAATGAAGAGTTCGACTAGCCATGTGTGGCTGCTGCAGGCTGCAACGAGACATGCATGCGCAGTTACAAACCTGCTAGAGTTAGCGCCAGGCAGATGAGCAATATCCACCGTCGTAGTACGGATGAAGCCTGAGCTGGAATGTGAAGCGATCTGAAGCTAGTTCATTTCAGAAAAGCCTGGGTACATCTAGCTATGTAGGTAGTATACCCCTCAGTTGTTCTGTAAACACCAGAGAGAATCCCACAACATCAGGAACCATCCGTGTTCTTGGTTCTTCCGTTTGCATAGGCTGGACATGTGATTCATAGATGCTACTGAATACAAGGGAAACACATGGAAATGGAAATGCAATAATCATGTAGAGTTTCACCAAAGTCGTTAACTCCTGCTCAGTTCACCTGGCGTGAACAGAGCCACATATTATATCGTATGGAGTAGCACCGAAAGTATTTCTCCCACTACGTTCCCCTAACATAGACATATTCCTTTTAATAACTCACTCCTCAATGTGTTTTTAGCTTTACGCTAGTGCTAAATATTCTTTTAGATTTGGAATTTGCCACCATGACCATGGACAAACAACCAACAAAAGAAAACTATTGGCTGTGGCCTCTGTCTTTCTAGCGCTTTACTTAAAATCATGTACCCTTCTAGACACTGTAATGTATATCACTCACTGGTTTATGATGCTACTTTATCAATGTCGATCAAATTCCCTGACAAGCTAGCACTTCAAATGGGTTCTTTCTTTTGTCCTTGGCGGGAGTTCAAGGGAAATATCTAATCTTCACGGAGATAAGGGATAACATTCATCAGCTCTCATTTACCTCATTCATATTCAGTAGCTGTTTCGTATTAACTCCATCCCTAGTCCAACGTCAGCAAGATTTGGTGGAGCATTTAGGACTGTTGAGACCAAGGGAGACTCTCAGATCTCTGCCATGAGAACTTTATCAAAAAACCCACACACTGAACTTCAGGGGCAGGGAAACCTTATGTGACCCTCACAATTCTGTTTATATTTTCCACAGGGAATTTCTATTTTTGTATCTTGTGGAAAAGTTGATTATTTGTCTTTAGCACTCCCTGCTGCCCATATAATACTATCGCACCACATAGAGATTACAACTAAGGATACAATCACACTAAACAATACAGTGAAACTCTCAAGTTGTATGGATCTTATTTTCAGTCTGTCCACCAATCTGGTAGTTGGATCTCTCTGTCTTCTACGAGAGATACAGTAAACATTACATGTTATTGATTGAAACATTCCATTAGATTAAATGTGGTATTCCTTGTCATGAACTGACTTTGTTCAGTCTTTAACTGAACAATTTCCCCTGGGTTTCATTTCCAAGTACTCATCGATAAGGTTTAAATGACTAGCATGCTGTTTGTTTGAGCATGCACTGTTTGGTGGCTGATAATCATGGGGTCAAGTACAGGCCAATGGTCAGAGAGCCCACTCGCTGTGTTTTGAATTGTAAGTAAACAGACATTTGATGCATGAATAGCCCTCTATCAGGTTACACACAAATAAGCATTTAGCTCAGTATACACTGTGCAAGACGGGAGGCCACTACTATAATTGTGTTTATGGTTAATTCTGTTGAGATTGCATGTCACATTCATATAGCTCATGCTGATACAGTGTCAAATGTGGTCTCTGTATTGTAAACAATAGATTCATCACTTGTATGTTTTTGCATCTTGGATATTATTATGGTTTGGAGCAGGGGAGGTAGTGATGTCGAATGTAGGCTTTTTGCCCACTGACATAGCTCAGTTAGTTCTCATACGTATTCCTCCCTGCCGGCATTGCTCAGCAACAGAGCCAGCATAGCAGACCCCCTCCCTGCCTCTCCTCCCTCTCCCTTGTCGGTGTTTGGCACTATCTGATGGGGTGTGATCCAGAGTGGGCCAGGCCCGCAGCAGCTGACAGCCTCTCTCATGGTGTTGTCATGTCAAGGGGAGGCTTTGTTAAAATGTTTTTAAAAATCTCCAGAGGAGCCCCCACTGAAACAGAAAAATGGCAGAGGTGGTAAAGAGAGAGGACTCTTTCACACCTGTCAAACACCCTGGCCATAACAGAGGGACGCTGTTGTTGTTCAGCTGTTGGGAGGCCTTACACTTGGGTACCTACAGTAACAGTACAGACTCACCATGGCCAGTTAACTGCCAATGACAGCACGTTGCTCAGGGCAGTGCCCAAGGCTAAAGTTCAGGAGGATGCTCGCACTCGAGGACTAGTCGCTCGGCTTTGATTTAATGTTTCATGCACGTTACACGTCCCACTCTGCCCGGGCTCTCGGCTGCTATTACTGTATTACTGTAATGTTACCGTTGTAAGGGTTGAAAGTACATGTCAGCACTTGATCTATCTGAATATATGCCCAAACTACAAGGCTATGACCTTCACTTTATGGCTATGCCATTGCATTGCGTTAGCTGTTTGCTTGTTGTCAGTGCTTCATGACACTGATTTGATAACAATGAGATGAACATTTAAGGAAGGCCACATTCTGTTTGCCCTGAGCAGCGTTGTGCAGACCAGCAGTATATTGAGTTAGAATGGAACGATTCATCTGAGGACTGATGACCATTTCTTAGATAAAGATGTACTGTGGATGCATTTCTACTCATTGTGCTGGTAATGTTTCACATTAGATTTCTTCATTATTCTCTAAACGTCATTCTTTGAACTGTATATCTGACATTGCCTGTACTTTGTGTTGCTATATGGGATATTATTAGCTGGTTATTTGTCCGTAGTGTATTAGCTTTGGGGAAGAATACACTAACACTTTTTTGGTTACTACATGATTCCATATGTGTTATTTCATAGTTTTGATGTCTTCACTATTATTCTACAATGTAGAAAGTAGTAAAAATAAAGAAAAACCCTTGACTGAGTAGGTTTTCTAAAACTTTTGACCGGTAGTGTATGTGTCATATCAGTATGTGTTCTACATGCATAGCTTCTGCCTTGGATGCTTAAGTAACAGGCCTGATGTAAGACTGAGTGAGGTGTATGTGAGCTAGCAGCAGAGGGGAGGCGAGGCATTTGGAGGCAACAGCCAGGGCTGATTTGCAGCTCCAATCCAGCATGTGGGCCCTTTCAGGCTCTCCTGCCTGTAACAGGTTGACGTGATAAACTCTCCAGCAGCAGCAGCTCTAGTCAGATGTGGCATGGTACCCCCCCCCCCTCCCTGTGCTCCTCAATTCTCGGCCTGGTGGCTCTCTGTGGCACTGGGTGGTTCCAGCGCTCTGGATTTACACCTTCACAAGGAAGTAATTGATTTCTTTAATTTGTTTCAAGAGAAGCCGTTGTCAGCCGACCAGGCAGCCATTTTTCAAGCCACTTTAATTAAATGCCAGGTCTTTAGGTGTGATATGAAATTCGTTTGGCTCCTCTGATCTTCTACTCCACAGACAATTCATTAACATTTCTTATGTGCCTTTATGTTTTACACAAAGCTTCAAAAAGGAGCTCAACTGTGACATTTTGGTTTCTGTACCATATATTTAATCATTTCTTTACGTGCATTTAGACTGCAAAGATAAAGTGTGTCTGTTCCACATAAGATAAAGCAGCCTCTGTAAGAGTCTCAGTCTGAAAAGGAATTCAGAGAAAGAATTACCTGAAATATCCATCCAGGAACACTTAAAGTTGTATATCATTGTTTTAGTATTATTGTAGAAGGTATTAAAATATGCCTTAAGCTGTAGTACAACATTGACCATGTTATTATATGTGTGACCACTGCTAATTCCTGGCTTTATTGACCTAAATAAAATGCTCATACTCATAGAAGATAACTTGTCTTTCTGCATTTAGCGGTTCAAACCATTCTAAATGATTACAAGCTGGTTTATAGTCCATAGTTCTGTTTCATTTCCACCCCAAAAATGTTTTATGTTTCTCTAAGCCTGTACTGAATATTACATTTGTCTGTTGAGTGATGCTATATGAGACAGGACAGCTGACGATAATTATCTGGTAACCGGGAGATACTCTTTTCTCGCCCACAGAACAGGGTTGCATACACACCTCCATCCCCATAATATCCTGCTGCCTGCCTGCCTGCCTGCCACCCCACTCGTTCTGACTCAGAGCTCCTCCATAATGCTCCTCTCCACAGATCCTCTCACAATGGCGCTCTCTCCCTCTCATGGAGATTCACAGCAGCTGCCTCCTCCTGCCTGCCTCCCACCGCCCATCCACACTGCACTCCCCAGCTTCAAAGAGGAGCAAACATGCTGAGACTCATAAAAACAAAAAGGGAAACCTGCTCCAGGATACCACATTACCTCTCTGTAAGAGTTCTGGGTGAAACATTCCTTAAAATATAGTTTTTTTACACAAACGAGCTGGGATGGGAATTTCAGCTTGTGAAACAAGCAAGGCCAGGATTTCACAGGGGATTTTTTGAAAAAGGTTTGAGCATGAAATGGCAGAGGACGCGTCGTAAACGGTACATTAAAAGGAGTCCCAGATCAATTTCCCCAGCCAAATGCTGCATTACAGGAGTCATTTTGACAAAGTAGCCGTGTGATTATTTTGTATTTCCATTTGAAAGCAATTAGCTAGTGGCTGGGTCTTTCCCTTGAGTTTCTGTGGCTGAATGTAAGGAATGACTCAAGATAATTGCTGTGAAATGAACAGAGCGCGAAGTGAAGGGAAGCAGCAAAACATCAGTGTTCCCTCTCCACGGAAACGCCCTCTGCCTTTGTCGGTGCACCAGAAAATTAGGCAGCAAGCGATAACAGAGCTTGAATGAGTAAACGCCGGGGCCGAGTGATATTTACTCCATTCCAGGCTATTACAGAAATTGAGTGTTTCCCTGGATCTCACGCTGTGCCGCCAGAGTGGCTGAGTACAGGAGGAGGAGGTTTGACACACATGGCAGCGCTGCAGCCTCCGCTGCTATGAAGGAAAAGCAAGTTGAACAGCAAAACAACAACGTTTGTATAACAGCACGCACTCCATCCAAACACATGAAGTAGCTTAACTTAGCCGCAGGTTGGCACTATGTCCGTTCACTGAACCCTGAAAGGACACAAAGAAGTTTGAAGAAATGGGAAGGGACTGACCTGGTGTTTTCCCCCTTGTCTAATGTATCTTAGCCGGAAGCTGCCTCCTCAGCCCCTGCACTAATTACTGGCTTGCGCAGCTGTCCCTTGGTATGCCTTTCATGCCTCTCTTAATTATGTCAGCCAGGAGAGAATGTGATTGTTATTGTCATTACTCTCCTTAGTAATTAAGCATCTATTGACTCCATCCAACATTCAGTCGGTTTCATTAGGCCTGAGGTCTGGAGATATGGATTAGTCTCTCCCAGCATCACACAGCCAGGCAGGCAGGCATAGCCGTGGGCACCACCACACAGCACAGCCTTCCACTGGGTGGTTGAGGTCTACAGACGAGGAAGAAGAGGAGGAGGAAGAGGAGTTGAACTGTGGCTTTTCTCCCCCCTGTGACAGGGACAACCTTCAGCCCGCACTCAGCATGGAGGTGGTGAACGAGGGGAGTCTCTCTCGCCTTGACGCTGTGTCTCGTCAGTGACGCTGCAGCAGTGACTGGCTCTCCTGGAGGTGGCATGGCAGCCATGGAGAATACTTAGGCAGGAATGTCAAGAATCTGCTAAATCCTCAACCAGAGGTGGATGTGGGTTGACCGACAGGAGAGAAGGGTGAGCGGTGGCACGGGGGAGAAAAATATGACTTGAAACACCAGGGATTCCCTCCCATAGGAAAAGTGGCAGAAGAGGGTAGAATAATAGCCTCGGGGGTGGGGGTTCAATAATCGTCCAGGAGTGACAAGGAGCCAAAAGCAATTCCTAACTGAGAACTAATCCCCACTTTTTGCGGGGCGAGGAGAGAGGGAGATAAGCTTGGAGGTTAATGCAGAGGCAGCTCTCCACTGTCCTCCTCGATGACAGCCCCTGACAGGCGGACCCTAGCAGCACGGCTTGTTTATGTTAATGTCGGCGGCCAAGCAAGCTCCCACGCTGCGCTCCACGAATAGAGACGTCAGAGGCTCGTAAGAGTGACACGGCAACCTCTCACTGGTGCACCCAGAAACTCTGTCTCCACAGTCGGGGACACGCTAGGGCTCTATCAGTCAACCATGATTCACCATTTTCTTCTGTGCACTTGATATGAACAACAGCCACAGTTTGCTTTCGAGGGCGCCATGCTAAACTGTCATGCCCTTTCTTTTCACGAACCTCAGAAACGATGAAAATACAGTTTGAAAGTACAGTATGCTCAGTATCCTGATGTGTATTTTTCAAAACGTTCTGCACAGTTAGAGAAATTATGCTCTTATTTTCGGCCCAGTTTATGAAACAGGAACACATACAGTATTTCACACATTCTACTGTAAGTTTGTTGTTAGATAACATATGATATCTTTAAAGATGATGGGATGATTCATGAAGACCCTCCTGCCAGTTTGTAATTTGTCAATAACAACAATATGACTGCCCATCCTCTATGTTCTTATCTCCATGTTCATCTTGTTGATACTCTGGGCTATCTTCCTCATCATCAGCCCTGTCTCTAACTGATGAATGGGTCTGCCTCTCTGACCTGGAGTCCCCTTGTTTGTGTCAGTGTGATGTAGGGGCTGACCTGTGGAGGTGACGCCCAGATTAGGCGGGAGTCAGGTGGGGACGTGGAAACAGATGAGGGGTCAGAGGCGTGTGAGAGATGCCTCTCCCCTGGCTTCTCTTTTGGGTCTCCTTCACCCCGCCGCGTACAACCTGCGCCAGCCTTTCATTCTAATCTGATGATAATGATATTTGCTCAGGACGACCTCTGCGTGCACAGTGTAATTACCCCTCCAGGTCTCCATGATCTCGCCTATTGGAAATCGATGGGCCATAAGAGGACCCCATCAGAGCTTATTATTATCACTGCTTGGTTTTCGTTACAACACGATCAGATTTAATATGTTGTGTAGTTTTTACGTCATGTTTTTTTCATCAGCTGGGGTGGTTAAGCAGGTGTCTGGCCACTGTCAGAACAACATCCCCCAAAAACCTCAGCATGATGCAACGCTTTGTTGCTTACCCTTCACTTCACACTGAAGCCATTAAGTATAATCCCTTCCCTTAATGACACCTTGGTCTTAGTGGTACTCAGCAGTTCAACGTCTGTCCATGCGTTCGAGGACTCTCTTCCATTAGATACTCATCCATGGTCAAGAACCCTTAGAATCAGTTTCTTCTCCGTGTTGATTGTGACACTTCAGTAGGGCCTCGGCCCAATAATCGTCTCAACCTAGCTCCTACAGACTGTTTTCTCCGGCTGCCAAGGGCATACGTATGGCTCACTGATCTGGAGCGTATTGCCATTATTTCTGCTTTATGAGATCCAAACTTGTTATTTCAGGAGTCACAAATGTCTTTGCAGTGACCTTCCGTCTCTTCCACCTTCCCTATCTGTTAGTGTCAGTGTTGTCAAGGAGATAAGAGGATCACCGGTGAGATTCCATCAATGGGGAAAATGGGCACTGCTGAGATTTATTTTTGGAACAATGGGGATGACCATGTCTATGCAATTAAACTGTCATTCTGGACTTACATCTGATATCAGGTCCATAGAATATGTCCTTGAAGTTTACCTTTAGTTTAAGCATTGCTTTCGGTGGGTTGTATGTTTTGAGTCATACTACGGGCTCACCAGCTTTCCATGAATTTCCTTTCATTGACCCCTGTAAAAGGTCTGGCTCAGTCAACAACTTGGAGTTGTCATGTTTTTATGAGTGAAATGAACCTTTATAACACAGCTATCAGCATTTATTGTGCACGAGTGTTCCAGGGATTCCAGAATGCCTGTGACTTTAAAAACCCATCCGTGAGTGTTCAGCAGGGCCACTGACCCCTGAGCTGTGGTGATAGTGTCTGGGGGTAACCGTTTCTGGTCGGTAGAGGTCACAAGTCAGAGTTCGAAGGAACAAACATGGAGGCAGAAATATGAAGAAGGATTAAATTTAAGGAGAGGGGCCAAAGGAGGAAGGTGAGGGGATTGGATGTGGTCGGTGGCAACATTGAATTGAGTGTGAAAAGTATTTTTAGCTGAGGACAGAAAAGGTGGTAAAAAGGAGAGGTGGAAGTGATCGATCTGTTTGTGCAAAGGGCAGAAGACTGCCGAGACACAACAGTGGGAGCCATGAGTGAAATAGACTCAAGAGGATAGGAGTGCACAACCAATGCGGATGGGGAAAGGAGAGGCACAATTAATGAGGAAAGGGTAACCAAGACATGGGAGATGAGATATGACTCTGTACCGGTACCCCCTGTATATAGCCCCGCTATCGGGATTTTCTTACAACTGCATTGTTGGTTAAGTGCTTGTAAGTAAGCATTTCACTGTAAGGTCTACCTACACCTGTTGTATTCAGCGTGTGTGACAAATACAATTTGATTTGATGAGTATTTACTGAGTTACAGTTCACAGAAGGAAATAGGTAAATTGAAATAAATGTATTAGGCCCAAATCTATGTATTTCACATGACTGGGTAGGGGCCAGCCACCAGGGAGACAGGCCCAGCCAATCAGAGTTTTCCTCACAAAAGGGCTTTATTAAAGACAGAAATACTCATCGGCACCATACCCCCCCCGCCCCCCCCCCCCCCGGGCTGGTGTGATTACACGTGGTCTGCTAAAACTAAATTTGAAGGTGGCTAATAGTAGAGAAATCAACATTCAATTCTCTGGCAACAGCTCTGTTGGACATTCCTGCAGTCAGCATGCCAATTGCACGCTCCCTCAAAACTTGCGTCATCTGTGGCAAAACTGCACATTTTAGAGTGGCCTTTTATTGTCCCCAGCACAAGGTGAACCTGTGTAATGATCTTGCTGTTTATTAATCAACTTCTTGATATACCACAACTGTCAGGTGGATGGATTATCTTGGCAATGGAGAAATCCTCACTTACAGGGATGTAAACAAATTTGTGCACAACATTTAAGAGAAATAGGGTTTTGTGTGTGTTTGGAACATTTCTGGGATCTTTTATTTCAGCTCATGAAACATGGGACCAACACTTTACATGTTTCGTTTATATTTTTGTCCAGTATAGATCAATAAAGTATTCTTCATTCTTCTTTATTGACAGCCCTATTACAGAGAGATCTGGTGCAGTATTTGGCTAGCGTTGTGTTATTGGTGAATGGGAGTTTAGGTGTGAAAGCAGTACAACCATCTCTGTTATGGTTCAAGGGCTAATGTCTTGCTTTGTTGAAATAATTTTCAAAGCTTTGCTGGCTTGTATACTCATCAAATTGGTAACAGATAATACCTTTCTAAACCGTGTCGGCATTCCCCCAGACAGTGTGAAAGAGTCAGAAGGCCAGTTGGCAGATTGAGTATATTTTCTGTTATTTTAACACCTACTGTGTGTAAAAGCAGTTGTATTCAGACCAACACTTCCATTCAATCATTTTCAGATAAAGGAGAACAACACTGTGGGTTCACCCAAAGAGACAGAACCTGTACTGTATATTAGAGGTAAAACATTACTATATATTAGAGATAAAACTCATGCACCTCCTAATCTTTTCACCTCTCGATTAAAAGCTGCCGTTGAGGCTGTTTGAGAGCCGTACGGAAGAAGATCATATTAAAGCTCTGAAAACCTACCATTGTTCAACATTGACAGAGCTTTCCCATAATCATTCCCCATTGGGATAGACTGGAACAATAAAGAACAATAACTATTTAAATGACAGCTCCCTATGGGCAGCTCTTCAGATCCATCTAACAGAGAATAACATTGAAGCTAACCTTGAATCTCTGCTGTGAAAAGTAGCATTTTATCTCAAATTTGTTTGAAAGGACTTATGGTTTTTGCACTTGGGGGAATGGGTAGTGGACGGTCAATGTATTTTGCACTAAGCTCCATACAGCACCTATATAACAATGTAAGTGAGAGGTTGTTTAGAGTGCTTCATGTCTCTTTTTTCAATGGTGGATGGTCTGTATAGCTTTACCAGGCATAGAGTAGAGGCTGCTGAGTGGTTCATTACCTATTCCTAAAGCCACTACTGAGGTGAAATGCAATGAGCAATAATTATTGGAGATCTTGGAATGCTTGATATTAATGCTTGATAACAAGGACTGCTGATATTATATCACTAAAACAAAGTTGTAGAAGAGCACACAACTTTCCTATACATAAAAAAAAAAATCCTGCTTACAGTAATTGCTTTTTACCTTTTTCAGAACCAGTTTTATTAGCCAATAAATAATAGCTAATGACTGATTGAACAGTCCTTGTTCTTGGGAGAAAATCTGGTAAGAATTATAACTCTGAAATACCACATTTATTTTGTACTATTCTTGATAGCTTTTTGTGAAATACAGTTGCCTCGAGAGAGGATCCATATATATATGTCTTTCTCAGTTGTGACTGGCTAAATGATTTCTTGAAGCGGCTGTAGACTGGTCATTTCATTTTGGTACCTAATAACAGTCAGGTCACAGTGTGCCCCGACTGATCCTCTTTGATATGATCCTCGCACTTGCCCAAGCCCTCTTTCACAGGTGTCAATCATTACCTAGCTAGCACATTTGTAACGTCCTGACCAGAGTTCTTATGTGTTTTGCTTGTTTAGTGTTGGTCAGGACGTGAGCTGGGTGGGAATTCTATGTTGTGTGTCTAGTTTGTCTGTTTCTGTGTTCAGCCTAATATGGTTCTCAATCAGAGACAGCTGTCAATCGTTGTCCCTGATTGAGAATCATATATAGGTGGCTTGTTTTGTGTTGGGGATTGTGGGTGGTTGTTTCCTGTCTCTGTGTTTGTATTCTGCACCAGATAGGACTGTTTCGGTTTGCCACATTTTGTTATTTTGTTCGTTGTAAGTGTTCACTGTTTTTGTTGAATTAAACATGTTGAGCACTGGCTACGCTGCGTGTTGGTCCGATCCCTGTTTCACCCTCTCTTATAGTGAAGAGAGGGAAGGCTGCCGTTACAACATTTGGTTCCTTGGAAGTTGTGGGAACATATGTTTTTGGTTTCACATTGGTCGTGGAAACAAAATAATAAGTTTCCTGACGGATAAAATGTAACGTTTTTTTAAAGTGAAGTAAAAAATGTTTTTTGTAGGTTGCAGGGAGGTTTTGAGAACGTTTTACTCAAATCAAAAATCAAATCAAATTTATTTGTCACATACACATGGTTAGCAGATGTTAATGCGAGTGTAGCGAAATCTTTGTCGTGTAGCGAAATGCTTGTACACTAAATTTTCCCAGAAGGTTTTTAGTCATGCTTTTTTATTAATGGAAATTATAGGCTATTTGAAAGTAATTAAATAAAATTTTGATCATGTTTTCTGAACGTTACTAAAGTTCTCTTGTGGTTTTTATTGAACGTTTTCTTAACACTACAAACTATATGTAAAGGTTATTTTGATGTTTTTGAATAACTTAACTTTCACTGAATGTTTCAATAAGACTTTAATAACACTGCTAGCTTATTTTGGGTTAACTTTTTTGAACTAAGCACAGATACAGTAGGAAACATGGACATACATTTGCTTTAGGCATTAGTCATGCAAATTATTTATTTTATTTTTATTGTGACACAATAATCAATGAGATTCGACCCTACGGTGTCTTCAGAAAGTATTCACACTTCTTTACTTTTTCCATATTTTGTTGTGTTACTAAGTGGGATTAAAATTGATTTATTTGTCATTTTTTGTTAATGATCTGCACAAAATACTCAATGAAAAGTGGAAGAAAAATGTGAACATTTGTAAATAATTTATGAAAAATAAAACACCAATATATCTTGATTACATAAGTATTTAACCCCCTGAGTCAATACATATTAGAATCACTTTTCTCAGCGATTACAGATGTGAGTATTTCTGGATAAGTCGCTAGGAGCTTTGCACACCTGGATTGTTCAATATTTGCAGATTATTCTTTAAAAAAAAATCAAGCTCTGTCAAGTTGGTTGTTGATCATTGCTAAACAGCCATTTTCAAGTCTTGCCATAGATTTTTAAGCTAATGTAAGTCAAAACTGTAACTAGGCCACTCAGGAACATTTAATGTTGTCTTGGTAAGCACCTCTAGTGTATATTTGGCCTTGTGTTTTAGGTTATTGTCCTGCTGAAAGATGAATTAATCTCCCAGTGTCTGGTGGAAAGCAGACTGAACCAGGTTTTCCTCTAGGACTTTGCCTGTGCTTAGCTCCATTCCGTTTATTTTTTATCCTGAAAAACTTCCAAGTCCTTAACAAATACAAACACCCATAACATGATGGAGCCACTACTATACTTGAAAATATGGAGAATGGTACTCAGTAATATGTTGTATTGGATTTGCCCCAAACATAACACTGTATTCAGGACAATTATTGAATTGCTTTGCCCTATTTTTGGCAGTATTACTTTAGTAATAGGATGCATGTTTTTGAATATTTTGTATTCTGTACAGGTTTTCCTCTTTTCACTCTGTCAGTTAGGTTAGTATTGTGGAGTAACTACACTGTTGTTGATCCATCCTCAGTTTTCTCTTATCACAGGCATTGTGATTTTAAAGTCACCATTGGCCTCATGGTGAAATGCCTGAGCGGCTTCCTTTATCTCCAGCAACTGAGTTAGGAAGGGCGTCTGTATCTTTGTAGTGACTGGGTGTATTGATACACCATCCAAAGTCTAATTAATAACTTCACCATGCTAAAAAGGATATTCAATGTTTCCTTATTTTATTTTTACCCGTCTACCAATAGGTATCCTTCTTTGCGAGGCATTGGAAAACCTCCCTGGTCTTTATGGTTGAATCTGTGTTTAAAATTCACTGCTTGATTGAGGGACCTTATAGATATTTATATGTGTGGGGTACAGAGATAAGGTAATCATTCAAAAATACTATTATTTCACACAGTGAGTCCGTGCAACTTATTATGTGACTTGTTAAGCACATATTTACTCCTGCACTTATTTTGGCTTGCCATAACAAAGAGGTTGAATACTTATTGACTCAAGACATTTCAGCTTTTCATTTTTAATTAATCTGTAACCTTTCAAAAACATAATTCCACTTTGACATTATGGGGTATTGTGTGTAGGCCAGCATTTTAAATTCAGGCTTTAACACAAGAAAATGTGAAAAGAGTCAAGGGGTGTGAATACTTTCTGAAGGCACTGTATGATCTTCTGTTCTCTATCCCTGGAATTAGTCTAATGCGTCACCAGAATGAAGCTAGCATGCCATGTTTTTTTACACATTCAAACAGACCCTATTTCAAAGGAAACAAGCACTTATTAAGATCAAGTCTGGCCATTTAGTGGGCACGGCTAACACACATGAACACACTTAACAAGATAGTGGATGGTGAGAGTTTTGTTGACTCTGAATGCACTGTATGTTTTGAAATGTTTTCTGAACATTAACAATGTTTTCTTTTGTATTTTATGGAACGTTTTTTTAATGTTCTGAGAACGGAATGTATTTGTATATGTTTTTAAATAACATTCTTAGAACATTCTCATAAAAATGTTACGAAAGTTTTCTTGTGGTTTTAATGGATGATTTTTAGAGCTAATTGATTTAATGTGTAGAATTATATATTTTTGAACATTTCCAGAATTTTGCCAACAACTGACATAAAAGAGAACCATACATCCATTCTGTGAGCGTTCTGAGAACATCGCTTAAGTCACACCATTTTTGAGAACATTCCCAGAATGTTGTAAAAATATTACATTAAAAAGAACCACATGGGAACTTGTGTGGAATGTTCTGTGGAAGTACTGAAATTCCTACAGAAGAACGTTGTTTCTGAACGTTCTCTGAACTATTTGAGAACATTCCCAATGTCAAACCAGTTGGCGAACGTTCCTTGAATATTACAAACAATGAAATTAAATGTAACCATGTTTGAACTTTTAGGAAACAATCTGGTAGCTCTTTGCACTTGTACCCGTATACAGGCTGAAAATTGCATATTTGGACACTGATAAGCGCCTAAATTGGAACGTAGTGGCTGTACAGTAAGTATACATGACGTCAGAGCTCAAGGTCTCTGCTTCACAGCTCAGTATGGGTTTTGACTGACAGCGGTTCTGAACTTGAGCACCGCGTGCGACAAGAAGTTGCCTCAGTCTCAGTAAGGGAATGCTTTAAACAGGGCCGTAACCAGGGTTTGAGTTTAAGTGATGTTCATTACAATTGGAACATTACAACTGTATAGCTAATAGGCTATGTGTTCTCCAAATAGCATTTTAGATTTTAAATTGTACAGAAATGCACTAAATGAGCTGCATTTCTCTCTGTCTCCTCTGCTTCCTCCTGCATGCATTGCAGCCAACCTCGGCCTAACCACTTAGCACCACATTACTTTCTGGCACAGTAGCCTCCTCTCTGTAAAGCAAAGTTATTATGAACACTTAGTAGCCTATTTTTTGCTCCTGCTGAGTTAGGCTCTGTTTAACATTAGCTTCTTACTTCCTTCCTCTAGCTGGCTAAGTATTACTAGCCAGAGCCCTTCAACATTACTGCAATGAAAGTATGTGCCCGGCAGCTAGCCACTTCACTGACATACACTATATATACAAAAGTATGTGGACACCCCTTCAAATTTGTGGATTCTACTATTTCAGCCACACCCGTTGCTGACAGGTGTATAAAATAGAGCACACAGCGATGCAATCTCCATAGACAAACATTGGCGGTAGAATGGCCTTATTGAAGAGCTCAGTGACTTTCAGCGTGGCACCATCATAGGATGCCACCTTTCCAACAAGTCCGTTCATCAAATTTCTGCTCAGCCGTGAAGTGATAGGCCGCACAAGCTTACAAAACGGGACCGCTGAGTGCTGAAGCGCGTAGTGTGTAAAAATCGTCTGTCCTCATTTGCAACACTCACTGCAAAAGCAACGTCAGCACAAGAACTGCTCGTCGGGAGCTTTATGAAATGGGTTTCCATGGCCGAGCAGCCGCGCACACAAGCCTATAATCACCATGTGCAATGCCAAGCTTCAGCTGGAGTGGTGTAAAGCTTGCCATCATTGTTTTTGTGGTTCGGGCTAGGACCCTTAGTTCCAGTGAAGGGAAATCTTAATGCTACATTATGCAATGACATTCTAGACGATTCTGTGCTTCCAACTTTGTGGCAACAGTTTGGGGAAGGCCCTTTCCTGTTTCAGCATGACAATGGTTTGCCGAGCTGGGTGTGAAAGAACTTGACTGGCCTGCACAGAGCCTTGACCTCAACCCCATCGAACACCTTTGGGATGAATTGGAACGCCAACTGAGAGCCAGGCCTAATCACCCAACATCAGTGCCCGACCTCACTAATGCTCTTTTGGCTGAATGGAAGCAAGACCCTGCAATGTTCCAACATCTAGTGGAAAACCTTCCCAGAAGAGTAGAGGCTGTTATAGCAGCAAAGGGGGGACCAACTCCATATTAATGCCATGATTTTGGAATGAGATGTTCGACGAGCAGGTGTCCACATACTTTTGGTCTAGTAACTCTATACTATGCACACCAACATTACGATCTGCTTCTCTGAATTGCCTTGTGAAAGCTTAACACTGTAAGTGTCACGTTCGTTGTATGGTGGAAGAGCGGAGGACCAAGGCGCAGCGTGAAGTGAATACATTCTTCTATTTATTTAAGAAGAAAACCTAACCAAACTAATAAAAAACAACAAAACGAACGTGACGCTATATATAATAGTGCAGACACAAGCAACTAACACATAGACAATAACCCACCACCCACAATACAAAACAGGCTACCTAAATATGGTTCCCAATCAGAGACAACGCAAAACACCTGTCTCTGATTGAGAACCATATCAGGCCAAACACATAGAAATAGACAAACCAGACATACAACATAGAATGCCCACTCAGATCACACCCTGACCAAACAAAACATAAAACATACAAAGCAAACTATGCTCAGGGCGTGACAGTACCCCCCCCCCCCCCCCTCAAGGTGCGGACTCCGGCCCCAAACCTAAACCTATAGGGGAGGATCTGGGTGGGCATCTGTCCGCGGTGGTGGCTCCGGCGCGGGACGCGGACCCCACTCCACCATAGTCATAACCCGCTCTGGTGGCGCCTCTGCAGCGGGTCCCCGATTGAAGACCATCCTAGAGGGCGCCACTGGACGGAGGGGCAGCTCCGGACTGAGGGGCAGCTCCGGACTGAGGGGCAGCTCCGGACTGAAAGGCGGCTCCGGCAGCTCCTGACTGGCGGGCGGCTCTGGCGGCTCCTGACTGGCGGGCGGCTCTGGCGGCCCCTGACTGGCGGGCGGCTCTGGCGGCACTGGACAGATGGGCAGCTCAGGGGGCGCTGGACAGACGGGCAGCTCAGGCGTGCCGAGGCGCACTGTAGGCCTGGTGCGTGGTGCCGGAACTGGTGGTACCGGGCTGGGGACACGCACCTCAAGGTGAGTGCGGGGAGAAAGAACAGGGCATACTGGACTGCCGAGGCGCACTATAAGCCTGGTGCGTGGGGCCGGCACTGGTGGTACTGGGCTGGGGACACGCACCTCCGGGCGAGTGCGGGGAGGAGAAACAGGGCGTACAGGGCTCTGGAGACGCACAGGAAGCCTGGTGCGTGGTGTAGGCACTGGTGGTACTGGGCTGGTGCGAGGGACTGTCACAGGCGGACTGGTGCGTGAAGAAGGCACCGGATAAACCGGACCGTGGAGGCGCACTACAGGTCTCGAGCACCGAGCCTGCCCAACCCTACCTGGCTGAATGCTCCCCGTAGCCAGGCCAGTGCGGCGAGGTGGAATAGCCCGCACTGGGCTGTGCTGGCGAACCGGGGACACCATGCGTAGGGCTGGTGCCATGTACCCCGGCCCAAGGAGACGCACTGGTGACCAGATGCGTAGAGCCGGTTTCATGGCACCTGGCCCAGCTGGCTCTAGCCCAGCCGATACGATGTGCTGTTATGTACCGCACCGGGCTATGCCTGCGCACCGGGGACACCGTACGCATCTCTGCATAACACGGTGCCTGCCCGGTCGCTCTCTCTCCACGGTAAGCACGGGGAGTTGGCTCAGGTCTCCTACCTGGCTTAGCCACACTCCCCGTGTGCCCCCACCCAATACATTTTTGGGGCTGCCTCTCTGGCTTCCAGCCGCGCTTACGTGCAGCCTCCTCATACCGCCCCCTCTCCGCTTTCGCTGCCTCCAGCTCAGCTTTCGGGCGGCGATATTCACCAGCCTGTGCCCAGGGTCCCTTACCGTCCAAAATCTCCTCCCAAGTCCATTTCTCCACAAAGTGCTGTTCCTCCATTTCACGCTGCTTGGTCCATTGATGGTGGGTTATTCTGTCACGTTCGTTGTATGGTGGAAGAGAGGAGGACCAAGGCGCAGCGTGAAGTGAATACATTCTTCTATTTATTTAAGAAGAAAACCTAACCAAACTAATACAAACAACAAAACGAACGTGACGCTATATATAATAGTGCAGACACAAGCAACTAACACATAGACAATAACCCACCACCCACAATACAAAACAGGCTACCTAAATATGGTTCCCAATCAGAGACAACGCAAAACACCTGTCTCTGATTGAGAACCATATCAGGCCAAACACATAGAAATAGACAAACCAGACATACAACATAGAATGCCCACTCAGATCACACCCTGACCAAACAAAACATAAAACATACAAAGCAAACTATGGTCAGGGCGTGACAGTAAGATTATATTTTGTAACTTAGCTAGCCGTGTTTGCAATAGAACACGCTTTGAAATGATGCCCACCTGACCAGATTGCGATTTATAATAGACCGTTTTTGGAATGCGTAAACAACAACAGTAATAGTCAGATGGCGGGATGCAGGGCTGTGCTCCAAACAAAACAGCTACAAGTTTGCTTGCTATACTTCCTCAATAGCACAGCCTGGAGAGCTCAAAAAAGCAACTTATAGTTGAAGACTCTACTTTGAGTCATAAAAGTGCATTGAAATTACGTAGGAACTGTGCACACTTTGGAGAGGTTTGTGGCCACTTGGAGACACCAGTTAGTCCTCTAACTCAAACACTCATGTTGCTGAATGTACCCAAAATCAGAGTATTTTCAGATTTTGTTATCAACAAATGTGGCAAAAAGTACAGTAAATTTAAAATGCACATAAAATCAGCAGTTTAATGTCTGGATTCAGTGTTGTGTCAGATTAAATGTTTTGTCCTCACCTTTAGTCTAATAATTTCCCATTATCTCCAACTGTTCCCTTTTAATTGCTAGCATGGTTATGCATATGCTTTTATATTTCTTCTGTAATGAACATTTATTTCCATATAGGCCAATTCCCATGAGTGTAAAGGGTTAAAGTAAATGTAAAAAATTGTCAAGTTCTTTAAACGTGATGAGAATGTTCCAAAGCCAAAAACCTATTCTGGCCCATTCCCAGAAATGTGTGGTAAGGTTGTAAACATAGGACAACCACATTCTCACCAAGCTCTAAGAAACGATATGGTTCTCAGAATGTTATGTGCTAGCTGGGTATAATCAAGCTTCGTTGGGCCTTTACCCCTAAGCCCCCTCTGGCTCCAGAGCAGAGTCGGGTTGCAGGAGAAGAGTGTTAAATCTGCCCTCATTCAGGGGAAGGAGCTGTTCTCTGACCCTGTGTTTATACCAGGGGCAATCATATCTCCTCTCTGTGTATCATTTCAAAATACATTCACCTCAAAGTGCTCTCACTGTCAGACATTTTACTCCTGTCTATAGGCTGAACCAAAACGGTCACATGCTGCTGGCCGACCGAAATGGTTCCAACATCTGAATGAAAAATGCAGGATACAATATAGGGATTGCTTTGGGTGTACCTATAATTTAGGATGCTACAGAATGCTTTCTAGTAAACGCATAGAAAGGCAGAAGGAAGAGGCACCCAAATTATAGAACTGATTCAACCGCCCAAAATAATATTCTATCTGTCATTAGTGCAATTATTTGGAAATGACATTGGTAATGAAATGACAACGGTCAAATGAAAAGACATGCCTTGCTGTCTTCATGTGTTCCACATAATGTTGATTCATGATTATTACATGAAATCTTTCTGGACTGCAAGGAGTATGGCCTTTGAGGCTTTGATGGTGTGCCGTTGTTTCTACCAGTTTATGTTCATTTTTGTTATAACATATAACAACACTGAAAAAAATTGTTATGTCTGAGGATTCAATGCATGTATTGCACTGTTTGCATTGTCAGTGTTACTCTTTCTAGTGAACTATAGGCCCCTGGAGTTGGATTAGATGTTGAGGAAGGAAGAGCTAAACCTCTGTTGTGCCTCTAATCTGTGATTGAATCCAGGGTAGGAGTCCAGCTTCTCTGCCTCTCCACTGACATGGCTGGCCATGTAGCACAAGGCCAGAGCAGCCGTGCCAAGTCAGGGAGATGGAGAGATTGAGCAGTGAGAGCAAATATAGATGTAGAGCATGGCTCTTGCAACGCCAAGGTTGTGGGTTTTGATTCCTACAGGCGGCCAGTATGAAAAAGTATGCACTTACTTAAAGTCACTCTGGATAAGAGCATCTGCTAAATGTCAAATGTAAATAAAAACTGATAAAAAACAGAAAAGCAAACAGATTGACTTTGGTAAGAGGGCACTTTTAAAGTCCTCCCGAGTGATTGTTCCAAAGCACCGTTTTTTCCCCCTTCAGGACACCCCAGAGATGTGAAGTGTAAGGTTATAGTATGGCCCAGTGCTCTATATTAATGGTGACTTTGGCTCACCTAATACAGATTCTCAGGGTTATAGCCCCCAGGTGCCTGCTGAGCAGAATGCGAAAGCAAGAACAGACGATCCCTCTCCCCATCCCCTCCCTGGTCACCAGGGCCCACAAGCCCTCGCTCAAGGTTACAGCCCATACAGCCTGGCAGCAATGAAACCATCAGCACTGATTCTAAATGATATCCCGGACTGGCCAGCACTTAACATATTCCCTTTCTCTTCCACTCCTTCTTTAAACTCCTGATTATCCCCTTTTCATGTTCAGATTGTAATGCATGATCAGAGGGGAGGCTGCAGTTCCCGCTGTGAGGAGAAAAAAAGCAAGGTTATAATCAAGGGGTCCCTCTTAAGGAGTGAACTGTGTATCGGATGTTGGGTATGTCAGTGGGTTTTGAGCTTAAGTAATTCTGAGCTCAAGCGTTGCTCAGTGTAAAGTCTTAAATGGCAGGACGGCAGGCCTCCACAAGCATGTCTAACACACACAATGCACACAGTTTCTTAGGAAACTGGCTTACATCAACCTATTTCAGGATGACGTATGCTCTAGAGTATGTAACCTGTGAAAAGAAGCCATCTACCCAGGGCTGTTAAATGACAGCTCCAGGGGACACTGACGCTTTTTTGTTATTCCATCCTCATTGCTCATGTAGATTCCACTAATGCTCACTTGACGAGTAAAAATGTTATTCTAATGATGGTCGATGGAGCAGGTTTTTGCAGGTAGTTGTTATGGAAACTGCAGCTGCAGCTTAACTGCAGTAAGCTTCCTCTCCTACCTTCCCCTCTTCTTCTCCTGCTCTCCTCCTCTCCGTTCTGTGTGATGAACACTTCCTGCTGGAGTCATTACCAGAGTGGACATTAGTTAATAGTTAAGGACAGAGCTATGATATGCTGAGAGTATTCATGGAGATGGCAGTGAGAAAGTGTCCAGGATCGGTGATGTTGAGTGTTGTGGTAAAATCATGAGTGAGGAGGGATTTTTTGGGGGAGCCTTAATTCCTGTGCTAGTCAATGTTTTCATGCCTTGGTAGCTTCCATCATCCACGTTGGCATATTTAATTCCCACATTCCTTATTTCCATGCAGGAAAAGAAAATGTGAACATATTATTTTGTCATTTTAACAGGTCTCTGTTGTAAGAGATTCCCACTGGGCATGCACTGGTTGAATCAACGTTGTTTCCATGTCATTTCAATGAAATTACATTGAATCAATGTGGAATAGATGTTGAATTGACATCTGTGCCAAGTGGGTTGTTTGAGACTTCTCCTAGGCTGTATGCCTATCAGTGTCAGTGTGAAATGGTTGAGCAGAAATGAGCGCAGAACCTATGAAATGGGAAAGGGCTAAGTGAAATGGGACAAATTGGGGATTTTGAGTCAATTCCCTCCCTGACTGTTATTTTTGTGATTGAACATTCATCATGATGTGGAGGTGCTAGATGAGGAGCAGACAAATTCAAATTCCATTATGACCATCCCCAAGGAAGTGTTGAGATTGTGACATCAACTCTTTAATTCCATATCCTTCAGGAGCAAGTAGGCTAGAGCAAACAACCAGTCATAATGGCAAGAGCAAAGCAAACAACCAGTCATAGTGGCAAGAGCAAAGCAAACAACCAGTCATTGTGGCAAGAGCAAAGCAAACAACCAGTCATCGTGGCAAGATCAAAGCAAACAACCAGTCATATAGGCAAGATCAAAGCAAACAACCAGTCATATAGGCAAGAGCAAAGCAAACAACCAGTCATATAGGCAAGAGCAAAGCAAACAACCAGTCATAGTGGCAAGAGCAAAGCAAACAACCAGTCATATAGGCAAGATCAAAGCAAACAACCAGTCATATAGGCAAGAACAAAGCAAACAACCAGTCATATAGGCAAGAACAAAGCAAACAACCAGTCATATAGGCAAGATCAAAGCAAACAACCAGTCATATAGGCAAGAACAAAGAAAACAACCAGTCATAGTGACAAGGACATGGATGTCATAGAAATAAAAAGGATTGAATACACTGTTTCTTTAACTATAAGGATTAAGTTAATCTAAAGCTTAAACTATTTATTTGTGGAGTAAATTGACATTTATTTGTTTCCTTTCCACCGTTTTTAATTTGTTGATAATGGTTTGTGTCATTACTAATGATAAAACATACTAATTCACATCCCCTGCCTTACACTTGATATAATAGCATCCTAACAGCTGTGGAGCTAATTAAACACATTTGGAAAGTTTCCGAGAACAATAGCGGGCACAATCAGCAGCATCACTAGTCATTAGCCATAGCTTGCCATCTCTGGATGAGTTCCTGCTTGAGGCTGAATGTGCTTCCTTGGAGCTTCGTCTATTGACGACTTTTGAACTTCAGCTGGTTAAACTAGAATGATCTCAGTAATGGTCTGAGAGCAGGCAAAGATAACACATTACAATGACCCCATTATTGTTTCCATAGATACAGAATGATAGGGTACAGTTATTATATATTATATCATTGGCATCACTTAAGACACAGCACGTTCTAAACCGAAGTTGGATGATTACAAACTCAAACATATTAGTATCTAATACTGTAACAACCCATCAAAATTCATAGGTTTGTTGTTGAGACAAAACTGTGGTGACTGTTTGACTTCTTCTTTTTATCAATATGAAATGTTTGACTATTTCAGCTTTGTTGTTTCAGAGTTAATGTGAATGTTTCAAGAAGAACAGGAGTGGTTTTTGCAGTGGGCTTTTGTTTTATGTACAGGATATTATGGTAGTGTAACAATTAACATAACATATGTTACAATAGGGCTTAATCTACAGTAACGTCTATGATGATTAATGAGAAATTTAAGAAGTATTTTAGATTAGATTTTTACGAGATAGCTTTCAGATTACATTTAAGTGCAACTCCATCCCAAGTGCACATCTCATCTGCTGTCTTGCTGATCAGAAGTATGGATGTACATGGATGAAATACATAACATAAGTTCATATCGACCCAATGAGATATCTTTTTTAAAGTGTTGTTTTAGAATACTCTGCTGTATTTGACCAGAACACAAGAACAGGGGAGTAGCTCATATTGAATGTTTTGACCAGGCATTGTTGAAGTGAAAGAGTTCCTCTGCCGACAGGTGCTCCTGAATATTCATTCGTAGTGAACCCTTACCGATTCTAATCACTGTCAATATGTGCACACTTTGCAACTGTCAACCATTCAGAAACAAAATATGTCCCTGCCCCAACTGCTTATGGATATTTGTGATGCAGGTACCAAAACAGAGAGTGCTCTTCAACTGAGCTTTGTGTTTAGGAGGTACAGTGAGGACACTTGAGAACCCTGAAGCACCCAGCTCACATGCCTCAGCAATACACTGGTGGAGCGTACTGTCATTCATTACAAATCTTCCCCTTTTCCACCCAAACTCAGTTATACTACAGCCTGTCATGTAGTAGCTTGATAAGAATGGCTGTTCATCTCTGTAGTATTTTCTACATTTCTAAATTAACTTACATTTTTTCGAGAAGACTCAAACTGGAGTTTATTGGCATTTCTTACGGACTGTATTTACAATCAAGTGTAAGATATACTGTACCTTGGCAGATTTGGGTATTTAACGTGCCCTATCTGTAGAAAGGATTAGAGCATGCTTGCTGGTTTAAACAGTGGTGTTGGCACAGCACTGGGGCCTGTGTTGTATCATGAACTGGGACGAGAGAAGGTCAGAGCCAATGCCAGTCCCAGGGCCGACTGACTCATCACTCTTATCACAGTTTAACCCTCTTTCACTGTATCTTGATTGGTCACTCTTATGTGGAACATCACTTCAACCCTGGAGAAAAGGCTTTATCTATGATTCCTTATCATCTTCAACTCCACCTCTCTATCTCTCACACTCTCGCTCCCTCCCTCGCTCGCTCTTATTCTTTCTCCTGTTTCCCTGTCGGTTTCCACTTCCTCCTACTCACCTGATATGAGAAACGTGCAGAAGGCCTCACCCAGTCACTCAGCAGGCTGTAACAGCAAGACATCTGGTCAAAACAATGGATGACACATCCACACTTTACTCAGTTGACGTAATTCATGATTTGATCACTTTTCTATAAAATGTGGAATGTTTTTCAGAGGCAACCCACACACTATCTAGAGATAATCACCACTGTTAATCAGTGAAAGGCAAGTAATTTGACTTTACACTGCATGATGTAAGATGGTTTATCACTAATTGTCAGTGATACACACAGGATGGCATCATGGCAGCGATGTTACATTTAGTGCTGTTACTAAAATAACTGTACAGTTTCATTTCAAATGGGCCTACTTGGCATGGTACTTATTCAAACTTAGTTTGAAATACTGTATATTATGATAGCATCTTATGGCTTTTATATAAATAATTTGCAGTAATTAATGTATTGTAAGTAATATGGTTGTTTTCTACATTTCTGTGTTGTCAATTGGCCCCACAGAGTGCAGAATGAAGGATGTTGAAGAAGTCTATATGGAACCACACTTGTCCTTGAAGGTTCTCCTCCTCTTCCCCCTCCTCATTATTTCATACGAGTCAAACAGTGTTTGTTAAATTTGACTGAGGTACATAAAGTAGCTTGGGTTCCCTCTGCAAATATTGACCTGAATGAGGAACGTGTAAGACATTTAGAGTACTTCCGAGAAGGGCTGAACATTAACAGTGAAAATGAAATATGAATCTGTACGTTATCTATAATTTATTTATTTTATATGTGCATTTTATTCATAATTTTGAACGTGTATTTTAAGTGTAATATACAGTATAATAATCCTGTAGAGTCTGACCTTTCCTCACACAGGAAGCAGCGCAGGTCCTAATCCAGGCACTGGTCATCACCCGTCTGGACTGCTGCAACTCTCTGTTGGCTGGGCTTCCCGCTTGTACCCCTGCAACTTTTCCAGAACGCCGCATCCCTTCTGGTGTTCAACTTTCCCAAGTTCTCCCATGTCACCCCGCTCCTCCGTACACTCCATTGGCTTCCAGTCAAAGCTTGCATCCACTACAAGACCATGGTGCTTACCTACGGAGCAGCAAGAGGAACTGCTTCTCCCTACCTTCAGGCTATGCTCAAACTCTACACCCCAACCCAAGTACTTTATTCTGCCACCTCTGGTCTCTTGGCCATCCCACCCCTACGGGAGGTCAACTGAAGATGTCTTTTCCTACTAGCACTGACTTTGCTGATAACTTATTTATTGAGAAGAAAATGTTCTCACTATGACTGAAATATGTGTTTGTCTCACCTAGCTATCTGAAGATGAATGCACTGTAAGCAACTGTAAGTTGCTCTGGATAAAAGCGTCTGCTAAATGACTAAAATGTAAAGCATGTAAAAATGTCTAAGGTTCACGTTGCACTGACAAACTGTGCTACACTATTTTCAGTTAGATTTAAGTGGAAATTCGCCAGGCGTCTCCTGGTGAGTCGTTTTAGGAGGAACAAAGTGGACATGAACTCAAAGGTGCCGGTAATCATTGAGTCCATCAAAGGCCCTGAACGCTGAGCACTGTCAGGGAGCCCTGGCTGCTCCAGTCCCTCCGTGTGCTGTGCCCACCCCCCCCTTCCCCCTGCCACCACACAGGGTAATAGCTTCCAGGAGCGGGCTGCACACGCGCGCCCCACTGGGCACGGCCACCCACTTCCCTCAGTGGGTCTGACCCCTGACCCCTGCCCTCCTGCTGTTCCTGCTCCCATTACACCTCTGTACTTTACTCTCACCACTGCCTTCTTCATCTCCCCTCACACTCAGATATTAACAACACATTTCTGGGAACACCTTCAAGTCAGAGGTGGCAGAGTTTTTGGGCAGAGGATAGAGATCTGGAGAAGACAATTTTTGTTGTATTCTTGTTCAAGTCACATTGTTATTTGCAGTGTTGTCTAATGGAATTGCATTATCAAGCCTCTGTTTTTATGAGATAATCTGTGGGTAGACAGTGTTTAAGGTTCAGCATGGTCCTGCTGATGGCAGATTACAACTAGAAAATATTTCAGACGAAGAGGAGGAGTAGGGATTGGACCAAAGCGCAGCGTGAATTGTGGACATAATGAAGTTAATTAAAGTAAAGACGAAAACCGAAAACACTTCAACAAACTACAAAATAACAAACGAACGTAGACTGACCTAAAACATGTGAACTTACATATAACACGAAGAACGCACGAACAGGTACAGACTACAACGAACGAACAAACAAACCGAAACAGTCCCGTGTGGTGCAACATACACAGACACGGAAGACAATCACCCACAAACAAACAGTGTGAACAGCCTACCTTTATATGGTTCTCAATCAGAGGAAACGTCAAACACCTGTCCCTGATTGAGAACCATATAAGGCTAATTACACCTGACCTAAACATAGAAACACAAAACATAGAATGCCCACCCCAACTCACGCCCTGACCAACTAAACACATACAAAATTAACAGAAAACAGGTCAGGAACGTGACAACAACACAGCCTGAGATCAAAGTTATCAACACATTACAGTCTCAGCCACGTCAATAATCGAATACATGTCCTTTTTGTGAGCAATGAAAATAACCAGCACCTTATGCATAAGTAATGCCAGAAAAAGGCATTGTATGAAAGGACCGGTCCGGTTTTCAGCGAGACCCATTCCCATTAGTTCCAGAGGCGAGTCACAGCTTACATCGCCTTATGTTTCCTACGTGTTGTCATTCTCAGCATATTTTATAATGGATTAACATATTTCCTTCGTACACAGGAAAACCCTGATAATGAGAGTTATCGTTCTTTATAATTTGCACCACTGATGATAATGGACTTCATTATGTCCCTCTTCCACTAAGCTGTCACCCTGAACACATTTAAATTAGCCAGCCCAGAACAGATCTTAAACCAAGATTATTCTTTCATTCAAGCCGCCATTTGGACCCATTTTGATTCCTTTTAATACAGCGCCTTTTCACTCCAGTGAGCAGCAGCCCTGTTTATTTGACTGTCACAACATTATACATCACTGGCAGCTCTCGAAGCAGTGACCAGAGGGGAGAAAAGTCACCTACAGACAGACAGGGGAATGTAGCGGTGCAAAGCCAAGCTCACTGACTAGGAACAGGGCAAGATGGAGTCTTGACCAAGGGCCCAAGGGAGTCAGTGATGGGGACCATACTGTGCCTTATTCAATGAAGATAATGAATGATATTAGATACATAATTAAGGGCACTGTGTCTTGTGGTGTTGAGTTCATTTTTCCCTGGCCTCAGGATGGAGCCATGCAGACTTGAAAACAGTGAGGAATACAGTTGGGTGATGGGAGGCAGTCTTTTGTCAATTCTGATACCCAAAGTAATTGTATTACACATATTATTTGGTAGAAGTGAAAGTTGTTCATTCTGACCTGGTTTTGTTTTTAATTTGCTGAATGTGGATAGTTGTACAGGAAGTTGCACAGTGTTCTTGTTAGGCCAAACACTATTTTTGTGACAATCCTCTAACTTGTGTGGTATCACATTATTACTGTTCTATTGTATTGTTGAACCTGTTTCTGCTCACCTGTTTTGGCCACACTACTAGGTTCTGAGGATGGCTGCGAGGCTGTGCCTGTGGGAAGCATGTTAACTGTTGTATTGACTGATGGAAAGGCTCCAGGCTGCTATCCCTGGAAAGGTGTAATTTGTGAAGCTCGGGAGCCTGCAGCATCTGCATTAACACCTTGGCTGTGGCGTCTCCCAGGGCCCAGGAGCCGAGGACAGTGCCTTCCCTTCACACCTCGTTACTCCTGTTCCCTCCCCTGACCTTCCCCTGCTTGCAGGCACAGTGCACACACTCCTGGAGACAGCAGACCAATCAGGACCTCTGCTCTGAGTGAGTCTGTACAACCCCACCCAAACACACTCACTGTCACTGTCATACTCTCCATCTCAGAATGGGTTTATTGTCGCCAGAACCCATCATTGTCCTCTCGTCATTAACCTCTTGTATCAGGCAAAAGTGGTTTACTTTACGTTTGGTTCATTCTGAATGGTTTCCAATGTGACCTTGCAGAGCGCCAGGCAACACCAAGGCCTTAAGACAAAAGTGTTGCCTTTCATGTTGGTTATTAAAAGATTGTTACCTGAATGCTAAGTAATGGTCGATCATTTCAGACGACCGGTTCAGACTAGATTGCCTTGAATGCGCCGGGCCTTGGGGAAGGAAAATGGAGTCCTCCAGGTGGAAAGGAAAAAGGTAGAAGGCAAGTTTGCTGTGGTTTGTCTCTGCTGCTCCTGGCCTGAAACCTGGATGTTCACCTTGACTGGGTCATTTATTTTGCCACAGTCTGTCTGAGTCACCTGGCACTCTGAGACGGAGGGACTCAGACCAATTACATTTAGTCTTCATGAAGTGACGACACCAATGCTGCTAAAAGTCACCATAAATGTAACTTTGATGCTCTGGCCCAGTCTCGGAGGTCACACTTAGTTAAGATACAAGTATTTTGGTCACATAAGAGTAATTGAAGAGAGCCTCAGCTCTGGATATTAATGACAGTCACACACTCACTCGTATTTTCTGGGATTAAAGGTCCAATAACATCACAGTATTATTAACTCAAATCTACACACTAATAACAGCCTTGATAACACAACTTCAGCTCCAATCATACCCATGTTCCTCTGCTCCAGACCTCTATTCCTCCACCATTTCCAAAACAAAACATAGGCCTAATGCGAGACACGGAGCCGTGAGAAACATGTAAATGAGCCGTCTAGTCCGGCATTGTCCTCATCCCCTTCTTCCACCTTCCAACCTGGGAACACTGCGTCCAGACCTGACGACGGAGGAAGAGGGGCTCAGGCCTGTCTGCCTAGGTGTGTGTGTGTGTGGGGAGCCCAGCCGGAAGACTGGGAGAGTGGCGAGCAGAGAAAAAAACTTAATTGGTCCAGTCTGGCTGGCCCCTGTCAGAGGAGGCCTTTCATGGCCTTTTCATGGCTTCCTCCTGGGAGAGCAGAGGAGGAGACTGCCGGCCCGTAATGAGGCACCGTACCTGGCTGCAGAGGGGGGACTCACGAGGGTCACTTGTGGGCAATTAGGAAGAAATAATGAGAGCTCTCTTTCTCTTTCTCTCGCTCTGTCTCCCCCCTCCTGCAACACACCTTTGAGAGAAGAGCGGGGGTTCATCAGACAACTTTTAGGGGATCCCGTGAGAGTGTGGCTCTAAGCTGGGAAGATAAAGTGGCATTGCAGGAAATGATCCAAAATGTGTCATCAACAGAAACTGTGGTGTGTCTCTGGCAAGCATGGATAGATACATACAGTAACACAAGTACATATTTATCGCCCTAAGTTCATACTCTTTAATATGTGCTTGTGTTATGTATGCTTGTCGAAGATGATGAACTCGAGACGGAGTTATCGTGACATACATGCTCATGACACCACCCATCCCAAAGGAGCTGGAGACGATAGATTTGATGAGCACCCCTGGTGGGTTCACATCACTGCTTTCCCCGAGCCGAACCGAATTTATCCCCAACCCAAGAAGTAAAAGGGATGAGGTGTGAGAGTGCCTCAATACTAAGCCGAGGTGTATGGCACAGGGTCCATTATCCCCGGCTGCGACTTCCTGCTTTTCATGCAGCTCATGAGTTTCTTCCTGACTGACAGCATCTGTCTGGAGAGAGATTTTCCACTTCTCTGACAGAGATTGATGCCTTGCCTGTCCCCAGCTGTAATAGCACTCAATATCCACTGCACTTAATATCCAAATGGCAGCAAATAAAAATCACTTTCAGTCTAAGACACGGGGGTAAAACACCTCGGCTAAGTAATGCACCATATTTACATGCATACAGCCAATTCGTTTTAGGGGCGGGAGGTGATCAAGCATTTACATGCAGGCATGGGGTTATCCATATGGAAGTCTATACACCCCCCCAGAGTAATGGTGAAGTATACAGGAACACCTTAACAGGCTATGATTGTTCCTGCTTTTTTACTGGTGACATCAGCCAAGGAAATGGATTAATAAACCAATTGAAATGGCACAGAAGGCTGAGTATTAGAGAGCTCTACTTGTACTTTAAGATGACATTTCTCATGCATTGGAATTAGAGGGAACATTTTCACGTTTGAACAAAGGCGTGTGAACGGTTCCTATTTGTTCTCGCTGATTTAACAGAGCATTAAACCCAGACAGAACCATCGTGTTGGATTGAATTTTTGCTTTCAAATAGTGTGTGTAACATCAAACTGTGCCAGTCCCAGAAAGTGAACCCATTGGCTGGGCGTATGTTCTTCCTCCCCCTACCACTGATGATTATCACTGATCCCTTCTCTCTTCTCTTGCCAGTGCAGTTCATATTGTTGCTGTAGTTGAAAAATGTCCTCTTTGCTCATTCATGTGCTCTTGAAGAAAGCTTGTGAAGTATTGGTGGCCATGTAACAGTGTGGTGATGTATTTTGTACAACCTGGCCCACTCCAGGACATGTTGCACATTACACATTTTAGAAGTATAATGACACAATCTGTGTTTATTTCTGTGTGTTTGTTGTCAAACAGAATGAAGCATTGATGGCTCTGGCACTGAGTTGTGTGATATTGCTGGAAATGTGAAGTCAGACCCTGCTGTTGTGCCATTGAGAAAGGAACATAACCACTATGGCTCCAGTGAAAATCCCTGCACTGTAAAAGCCCCATCTGTAGGCATGGCAAGACAGAATGTGTGTAAGGCTGTAAAAAATGAATGTGAGGATTGTAAGATGGCCAAGGGAGTCTGTTAAACTGATAGAAAATGTAAAGTGCTATAGTCATGGATGTAATACAGAATGATTGTCTCTCTCCCCTGTTTATTGGCCAGTGTATGGGGTGTAATGAAGATAAATGTTTGTCTGAGCCCGCGGGCCTGCTGCTTTGGTACTCTCCCTCCTTGGTACATACAGATGTGGACTCCAGACAGGCAGCAGCACCGAGAGGCCCTGTGCGAGGCCAGGGGAAAGGTCCTTGGGTGACTCACCTGGGTTTTATGCCTTAATGACTCCTTGTTACTCGCACAGCCATTTCCCAATTGCCAGCGGCACTTCCACCCTCTACGTCCATTAGGTGGAGGGAACACGGATCAATATGTGATGCAATTTCCCTGGGGAATTAGAGAGAGCCAGGCTGCTTTAGTGTGGCTGCTCTCTCTCCCCCCATCCCCCTCTCACTCCCTCCCTATCTCCCCATCCCTCTCCCTCCCTCCCTCGCTCTGAACACACATCATTTTGGGAGTCTATTTCAGGTAGACGTTGTGAGTGGGAGAGGTGACGAGAATTGACTCATTCAATTATCTAATTGAAGTAAAATGTTATGCTGGCAGTAAGCATGTCAGCGGTTGCAGCAACAGCGACAGTGCCTTGTCACAGACAGTGCCTTGTCACAGACAGTGCCTTGTCACAGACAGTGCCCTGCCCGCTCCGCCCGCCTCCACAGGAGTAGAATGAGTCATCGCTCCAACACCTACCTAGTGGCGTGGGACACAGCGTGGCAGCATTTGGTTCGCCTTAAGACCAAAGGTCAACATCCATTTTGTTATTTTAAGCTCATGTGTATATTCATGGTAAATGGACTGCAAATGTGCTTTAAGGACAACCAAGTCCATATTAGCACAGCTTTACTCACAGAGAATAAAGCAATAAAAAGATTGAACAGCTGTAAAATAGTCTCAAATTTTTTCCTTACTCATTGTAAACTTTTTGCATAGTTCTCTGCATTGTGTAATCCATTTCGCTGTTAGAAAACCATGATTATCTTCACTGATGAAGGAGTGTAGGTCTTTTGAGTCAATACAAAACACTCTGAGGATGTATAGAATTTACAAATACATTTTCTTTAGGCTGACTTGCCTAGTTAAATAAATATAAATGTATTTAAAAAAAATATACAATTATGGGGTTTGGATGAGTTATTTCAAGGCTCCAAATGTGTGTTGCTGACTTGTGTTTCCATGACAACAACATTTAAGATATACAGTATTTTCTACTTTGTGTGTCCTCTATTGTGTATTTGTAGAGACTGGTACAGTATGTGATCAATATATTCACCATAATAACATACTGACAAATCAAATGTTAGTTTTTATTCGATGTCTGGATAGGCAAGGCAATGCTATCAAAACATAGATAGTACATGTAATGTACCATCCCAAGGGTCAATGGGTCCTTGTGACAGACTAATACCCAGTGTGACTGGAAAACGTCCAACGGCGGACACTGCAGTGACATTGTTCCCTTGGCAACTATACAGACAAGGCTGTTTGTCTCAATATGAACTGTAATATCAATTGCTTTTATTATTTTGCCATGCCATAGCTTGATTCATTTTAGATAAGACATCTGAAAATGTACTAATATACTAATAATGTTGGTGATGTTTGTAGTTTTTTTATGCATATCCAGAAAGCAAATAGAATGTGCCCATGTTATGTGGCAGGACAAGGTTCATTGTTTTTCGGCGAACAGATTGTCAATGGAAAATAATGGATACTATACGATTAGAAAGGTTAAAAAATCATGTAAAACATCACAGCACAATTGAAAAATATATGGCACATGGAAACCAAACGAGGGTGGTCTATGGTGGGATGGGCTGAGAGTGGCTGAGGGTTTGGATTAAAGAGCTTATGTTTGGTCATGTATTATTGTTATGTGACTGCCTTATTTAAAAGTACCATGTATGCAAAATGTGTATGTAAAATGTATATGTAAAATGTATGTATATGTAGAAGAAAAGTTGTAAAAAAACAAAGATATTTGTCCTCCGAAGAGGGGGGGTGGTGGAGGGGTTAATACATTAAAATATATATATATAAACTCAGCAAAAAAAGAAACGTCAATTTTTCAGGAACCTGTTTTTCAAAGATAATTTGGAAAAATCAAAATAACTTCACAGATCTTCATTGTAAAAGGTTTAAACACTGTTTCCCATGCTTGTTCAATGAAACATAAACAATTACTGAACATGCACCTGTGAAACGGTCGTTAAGACACTAACAGCTTACAGACGGTAGGCAATTAAGGTCACAGTTATGAAAACTTAGGACACTAAAGAGGCCTTTCTACTGACTCTGAAAAACACCAAAAGAAAGACGCCCAGGGTCCCTGCTCATCTGTGTGAACGTGCCTTAGGCATGCTGCAAGGAGGCATGAGGACTGCAGATGTGGCCAGGGCAATAAATTGCAATGTCCGTACTGTGAGACGCCTAAGACAGCGCTATAGGGAGACAGGACGGACAGCTGTTCGTCCTCACAGTGGCAGACCACATGTAACAACACCTGCACAGGATCGGTACATCTGAACATCACACCTGCGGGAGAGTTACAGGAAGGCAACAACAACTGCCCGAGTTACACCAGGAACGCACAATCCCTCCATCAGTGCTCAGACTGTCCGCAATAGGCTGAGAGAGGCTGGACGGAGGGCTTGTAGGCCTGTTGTAAGGCAGGTCCTCACCAGACATCACCGGCAACAACGTCGCCTATGGGCACAAACCCACCGTCGCTGGACCAGACAGGACTGGCAAAAAGTGCTCTTCACTGACGAGTCGTGGTTTTGTCTCACCAGGGGTGATGGTCGGATTCGCGTTTATCGTCGAAGGAATGAGTGTTACACTGAGGCCTGTACTCTGGAGCGGGATCGATTTGGAGGTGGAGGGTCCGTCATGGTCTTGGGCGGTGTGTCACAGCATCATCGGACTGAGCTTGTTGACATTGCAGCCAATCTCAACGCTGTTCGTTACAGGGAAGACATCCTCCTCCCTCATGTGGTACCCTTCCTGCAGGTTCATCCTGACATGACCCTCCAGCATGACAATGCCACCAGCCATACTGCTCGTTCTGTGCGTGATTTCTTGCAAGACAGGAATGTCAGTGTTCTGCCATGTCCAGTGAAGAGTTCGGATCTCAATCCCATTGAGCACGTCTGGGACCTGTTGGATCGGAGGGTGAGGGATAGGGATAGGGCCATTCCCCCCAGAAATGTAGGCGAACTTGCAGGTGCCTTGGTGGAAGAGTGGAGTAACATCTCACAGCAAGAGCTGGCAAATCTGGTGCAGTCCATGAGGAGGAGATGCACTGCAGTACTTAATGCAGCTGGTGGCCACACCAGATACTGGCTGTTACTTTTGATTTTGACCCCCCCTTCGTTTAGGGACACATTATTCCATTTCTGTTAGTCACATGTCTGTGGAACTTGTTCAGTTTATGTCTCAGTTGTTGAATTTTATGTTCATACAAATATTTACACAAGTTTGCTGAAAATAAACGCAGTTGACAGTGAGAGGCCGTTTATTTTTTTGCTGAGTTTATGTATAGTAATAATAATGTTGGTAGTGTTGTTCGTAGTTCTGTTCATATCCGGAGAGCAAATAGAATGTGCCCATGTTAAGGTTAATTGTTTTTCGGCGAACAGATTGCCAATGGAAAATAATGTTTGCAAGCAATAGTTCTGTGCTCTGCTGGGTATCATCTTGGGTCAGTGATCTTCCCTTTACCTCGGGACGTTGGCTTTGGAGTTAGCATTCATTGCCGTGGAGATGGGAGAGAGGGGAAAGTGGTCCAGCGGGTGATCAGAAAGTGTGAAACTGGCCCTGAGAGAGTACGACTGTCAGAGAAAAACCACAACACTAAGGAGGAGACGTAGGATTAGCAGTCCCCTGCCGAGGGACTGAACACTGAGCTCCCTCTACAAGTCTCACACCACATCCTGTTTGGGAACACAACAACAGAACAGAACTTTTACAGTCTACTAGCTTTTCTCTAAGTGCACGATAGTGGTAAGGGTTATCCATTCTAATGCACTTGTGAGGGGGTAGGGGGATGTGGTGAACAATGAATTTGTTCCGATTGTGTCAATTATGTGTTGATTTGCCAGGAGATCTTTTAATGTTAGTCTGTAGGTTGACTCCCTTTGATGTTGTGTCTAATCAACTCACCATGATAGGGTAGATGGGGTATGTTCCAGTGGTCACAGCCCCAAACTAGACCTTTCATATTGTCTCTCTCTCTGCCATGCTGCCTCTACCGAATGGCACACAGTTCCCAAAGATGAAAGAGCGGCATGGTAAAGCTGTCATTAAAAAGAGAACGAAGGCGAGGCACGCAGGGAGGGAGGGAGGGAGGGAGGGAGGGAGAGTTCTGTGGTTTAGGATCTAACGAAGAGAGAGTTGAGTCTCTGGTGTTAAATAATTTACTCCTCAGTGATCAGACCCCTATTTAATTAGCCCTTGTTCTCCTGATATAATCAGGCCCCCATCGCCTCCATCGCCAGCTGAGGTGTTGGGCTGTGAATTAGGAGGGGGGGACTTATATGTTCCACTGCTAAGTTACCCTGGGGGGGGGGGGGGGGTCAGGTAGAGGACACAGGGACACACAGGGCCTGTTGGCTACACAACACAACACTGAGGCTAGCCTCCTTATTGCCCTCCCTCTAAACATGTTATACAAGCATGAGTGGATGTGAATGTACATAGATCAATGTTGCTGAGCCAAGTTGTTATTGAATGGAGGACATCTGGCCATCTTGCTGGGTATCACTGTGTTGTCTGATCCCTGTTCCCCTGCACATGATAGTGGGGTGCTCACGGTCAGTGCAACCAAGCATTTTGTTGCCCACAGAGACCCGACCAACACCACCCTGCTCTTAGAGAGCCCATTGCTGTGCTGCTGCAGCCAAAAATAAATGTCTGAAGTGGAAAATCACACCTGATGGCCTGCTAGAGTTTGCTTTCAAGCCCCATGATGGTAGTCTGGAAGTCTTTGTACAAATCAATTTTCGGGAAAATGGGTTTATGATTTTTTTTTTTAAGAAAGGCCTGACAGAAATCCAGACGATCCACTGTCCTTTGGTAAAAGCTACAGGTTCAGAGCAGTGGCGGTCGGTTGCGTTAAAGAGGAGGGAGGACAATTGTTTTATGAGCATGGCCTTATTTTTACTACAGCATATTGGATGACTGTCATTCATATTCCATTTACCCAGCACAATGTAACATCAATAAGTTTAGGCTACTACATGATAATCACATTTTCTCTATACCCATCATGAGGTTGCTACAACCTAGCCTATGAATGAAAGTTTACAACGTAGGTGCACAGGTTGAGAGAAATGTGAGTAATAAAGGTAACAGACATTGACACATTCAATACCGCCTTGCACACTCCGGCCTGCATCTAGCTGATCTAAGGCGTAATCATTAGTCCAACAGTTGCAAATGAGAGTTTCTATTGGACAAATTCAGGTATGTTTATTCTTGTTTTTTCCGTTTGCTTGTTTTTTCCGTTTAAGAAACGTTTTCAACAGAATCGGCGGAATGAATACACCCCTGATCACATGCAAACACAGTTCATTTTCATAGCAACCACATACAAACAGCATGATCCCTTTGATCATTGTATATACACTACCGTTCAAAAGTTTGGGGTCACTTAGAAATGTCCTTGTTTTGAAAGAAAAGGACATTTTTTGTCCATTAAAATAACATCAAATCGATCAGAAATACAGTGTAGACATTGTTAATGTTGTAAATGACTATTGTAGCTGGAAATGGCAGATTTTTAATGGAATATCTACATAGGCGTACAGAGGCCCTGTCACACCCTGATCTGTTTCATCTGTCCGTGTGTTTGTTTCCACCCCCTCCAGGTGTCGCTTGTTTTCCCCAGTGTATTTATCCCTGTGTTTCCTGTCTCTCTGTGCCAGTTCGTCTTGTAGGTTAGTCAAGTCAACCAGCGTGTTTTTCCCGTACTCCTTTTTCTTTTCTCTTTTTGATAGTCTTCCCGGTTTTAACCCCTGCCTGACTCTGAACTACTTTCCTGCCTGCCTGATCACCCTGCCTGCCCTGACCTTGATTCTGCCTGCCCTTTGGTACCTTTTGTGCTCTGAACTGGTTTTGACCCTTTTGCCTGTCCACGATCATTCTCTTTCCTTACCCTATTGGATTAATAAATATTGTAAGACTCCAACCATCTGCCTCCTGTGTCTGCATCTGGGTCTTGCCTTGTGTCATGAAACTGTTGTCCTGATTAAAGAAGCAATAAAACTGGCCTTCTTTAGACTAGTGAAGGGAGAAGTACACAGCGTTGTACGAGATCTTCAGTTTCTTGGCAATTTCTCGCATGGAATTAATTTCTCAGAACAAGAATAGACTGAAGAGTTTCAGAAGGAAATTCTTTGTTTCTGGCCATTGAGCCTGTAATCGAACCCACAAATGCTGATGCTCCAGATACACAACTAGTCTAAAGAAGTCCAGTTTTATTGCTTCTTTAATGAGGACAACAGTCTTCAGCTGTGCTAACATAATTGCAAAAGGCTTTTCTAATGATCAATTAGCCTTTTAAAATGATAAACTTGGATTAGCTAACACAACATGCCATTGGAACACAGGAGTGATGGTTGCTGATAATGGGCCTCTGTACACCTATGTAGATATTCCATAAAAAATCTGCCATTACAATAGTAATTTACAACATGAACAATGTCTACACTGTATTTCTGATCAATTTCATATTATTTTAATGGACAACAAATGTGCTTTTCTTTCAAAAACAAGGACATTTCTAAGTGACCCCAAACTTTTCAACGGTAGTGTACAGTATATGCTTCCAAACTTGATTGGTAAGATTGTGATTGCTATTTCATTACTATGTCTCTTGGCAGGTAATTTGCCAATTTAGCAGACATCACAAACATTCCATGTCATAGACATTTATGGAATATACATGTATGTCTGACTGATTTTGGTCATTGAATGGATCATTTTGCATGTGATGGTTCACACGATGAAAGAATGTTTAGAAGTTGTGACAAGTATGACAATTTCACTGAGAATCAACTCATCAGTTTTGATCAGCAAGCCATGTGCATTTGTGCTTACTCTTTTGCACACGTGCCAAAACACATGCAATTTGCTGAAATAAATAAGAAATTCAAATCTGGTGTGAAGAAGAAACAAATTGTTCAGAGATTTGAACTTATTGTACTTAAAGGGCATTATCATACTTTTCACAATTTCACAGTATTATTCCAACCTCATAGTATGGAAATATACGCTGAGTGTACAAAACATTAAGGACGCCTGATCTTTCCATGACATAGACTGACCAGGTGAATCCAGGTTAAAGCTATGATCCCTTATTGATGTCACTTGTTAAATCTACTTCAATCAGTGTAGATGAAGGGGATGAGACAGGTTAAAGAAGGATTTTTAAGCCTTGAGACAATTGAGACATGGATTGTGTATGTGTGCCATTCAGAGGTTGAATGGACAAGACAAAATATTTAAGTGCCTTTTAACTGGGTATGGTAGTAGGTGCCAGGTGCACCGGTTTGTGTTAAGAACTGCATCGCTGCTGGGTTTTTCACGCTCAACAGTTTCCCATGTCTATCAAGAATGGTCCACCACCCAAACGATATCCTGCCAACTTGACACAACTGTGGGAAGCAATGGTGTCAACATGGGCCAGCATCCCACGATGAATTGAGGCTGTTCTGAAGGAAAGGGGGGAGGTGGTGCAACTCAATATTAGGAAGGTATTCCTAATGTTTGGTATACTCAATGCATATAAAGTACAGGAAATCACGTTTTTGACTGCACTGGGCCTTTAAGCTGGAGTCGTGTGCTGCTGGCTCTGTGAGGAGGCCCAGGTTTGATAAGCGCCACGCAGAGGAGAAAATAAGAGAAAAGTGTGCTGTGTCCTGCCGAGGTAATTTGCCTTGGGCCTTAAATAGCTTACTTATACTACAGGGGGACTTATACACAAGAGCTGACATGGGAGACAAAGAGAAGATGGGGAGAACAGTGTGAGAAACTGGTCCCGTCACAATGGAGATTGGTGGCTTTAGCAGAGAGCGGGAGAGAGAGAGGGACTGAGAGGGAGTGAGACTGAGGCATCAGGTAGGAGTAGGGGGTAGATTAGTGTTAACAGCCTACTGGTGTTAAAACAGCTGTTCTACTGTGGCGCTATCCATCATAGCACCTTTTGCACACACACGCATGCACGCGCACACACACATGCACGCTCAAGTGCTTGCACAGGGACAGACCGAAGCGCGCACACACACACCTTTTCAAACCTACACAGACATACACACCATGGCCTGTAACCGTCATACTCTCCTCTCCAACCTCTCCTGGTTAAACCTAGGCTCATTTTTATAGGAATGCTGCTGTAGTGAAGTGTACAGTAAGCACCTGTGACATCTTTGGCGGTGCCAAGAGCCCACACGTCAGCCAGAGTTGACAGCATGGCTGCCACATGCCTGAGGGCCCCGCAAATTTCCCCTCCATAATTGCATCCCATGTCAACCTGTGACAAGTCAGCCTCAACCAACGCTGGAGCGCACTAATCACCGGCCAGTCCTCCCCCCTCCCCCCTCTCTCTCTCTCTACACTTTAGCAGCCATTACGTCTGTATTACCTCCAGCCATCAATGTGAGTCACCAATGAAGGCAGAGCTTTCTCATTAGGGTCCTTCTTAACGTTCCTGTTAATATAGCTGTTTGTCATTTATTTTACCTGTCATTCCCACTGGCAGTTACTGTCAGTGTTGTATGCTTTGATCATTTGACTCATTTTCAGTTATTTACAAATCAAATTATTAAAAGAGGCAGCGACTGAAAATAATAACTGTCAATCTGGTCTCCCAGGACAAATGGCTGATGATTCATATTCTACCGGATGGAAATTTGGGTTAGATTTGGAAAGATAGCAACTGTAGAGCAATGTCACTGTTCATCACCGTACACCTGGGCTGATGGTAGAGTGTCTGTGTGTCACTCTAGTATGTGTGTGTTGGCTTATGTTGTTTATGTTGATGTATTTGACTCTAATATTGTCTGTGATTCAGTGTGTCTGTGATTCTGTGTCTGTGCCTTTCTGCGTCTGTGGTTCTGATTGTGATTCAATGTGTGTCTCTGTGCGTCTGTTATTCAGTGATTCAGTCTGTGTCTCTGTGCATCTGTGATTCAGTGATTCAGTGTGTGTCTGTGTGTACAGTATGTTAATCAGTTATTCAGTGTGTGTCTCTGTGCGTCTGTGATTCAGTGTGTGTGTCCTGTGTGACATGGTTACAGTGCCTCCTGTCTTCCTCAGATTGAGGTGAGAGCAGCCAGGTGGGTCTGGGCATGTCTGGTGCCACGGTAACTGGATGTGATAGCTGGCCTCTGGGGATCTCTGCCTTAGAAGTGCTAAACGAGCCAAGCAGAGCAATCACTGTGGGTGTGTGTGTCCGTGTGTGTATCCATGTGTCTGTGTTTGTGCGTCGGTCTGCAATACTGTGTCTGTCTGCGTGTGTTTGTTCCATTTATCCCAGGACTAAATATACCCTTGAGGCTATGATAAGATAAAACCTCTATAAAGTATTAAATGTTGCCAGGTAACAAGGCTTTGTAGCGACAGATAAACACGTGGCCACTACCTGGCTCCAGGAGGATGATGCTAAGCGTAGCAGACATTCCCCATTTGGTGGTGCTGTAGGGTCAGCTGCCCAAAGGGCTCCAGTCACAGGGCTGGTGACAAGACACACCGGGTTTGGGTGTGTTGAGGGTAAACTTCCCCCTCAAAACCCTCACCCCTTATCTCAATGTGAATCTTAGCCTGGAGCTGCACCCCTGCCCCCCCGCCCCTCCCCCCAGATTGGAATTTAGTTAATTAAATGAAGGAGGGAAACATTGCCGAGGGTTCTCCCGCAAGAGGCGACATGTAGGGGCATGTGCTTGTGTGTGCTCTCTGTCCTCTTTAAACACCAGCAACCTGCCGAATGAAGCTTATGCATATAAAACAAAGCAAATCACTGTATGTATGCGTGTGTGTGCACATTTATTTATGAGTGTGTGTGTGTATACAGTATGTGTGGGTACAGTGAGTTGTTGCCGCGGGCCAGCAGAGGCCTCGGTGGTGGTGGTGAGACAGTAGAGACCAGACAGGCAGGTTGGATGATGGTGGCCGAGAGGAGAGTCCACCCCGCCCTGCGCTGCACCGACCGAGGTGAATGCCAATGATTCTCAGAGCCACTCCATCAAGCAGGACCCCCCAGGGGAGCGCCAAGCCAATGAATTACACATTAGATCATTGTTACAGGATCATAACAGTGATCTAATTGCCAATTTCTCTTTTTAATTGAATTTGGTGGAGTGAAGAGGACAGAGAATAGGATTCCAGGGACTTTGTGGGATGACGGAGGGAGCAGATTGGAGCTGGTGTGCTGGTGTGCCGGGCCCCATAGTTAATGAGGGAAAAAAAGACTGAGCGTGACATTCATCGTCAAACTAAGCGTTACGGCGGAAAATGTCAAAACCAATATTCTTCCTAATGCTTCTTGTCCTGCTCATATGAGACATAGATGATTCCTTTTAGACATAGATGATTCCGTTGAGACATAGATAATTCCGTTGAGACATAGATGATTCCGTTGAGAGACGTAGATAATTCCGTTAATACGTAGATGATTCCGTTGAGACGTAGATGATTTCGTTGAGAGACGTAGATGATTTCGTTGAGAGACGTAGATGATTCCGTTGAGAGACGTAGATAATTCCGTTAATATGTAGATGATTCCGTTGAGACGTAGATGATTCCGTTGAGAGACGTATATGATTCCGTTGAGACGTAGATGATTCCGTTGAGACGTAGATGAATCCGTTAATATGTAGATGATTCCTTTGAGACGTAGATGATTCCGTTGAGACGTAGATGATTCCGTAGATGATTCCGTTGAAACATAGATGATTCCTTTGAGACGTAGATGATTCCATTGAGACATAGATGATTCCATTGAAACATAGATGATTCCGTTGAGACATAGATGATTCCATTGAGCACAATCTGGAGGAATAATGAATGTACAGCATGATAACATGTATTGTCATTGTCAGGATGTCATTAAATCAGTTTTACAACCAAACACAAACCCTGAATCCTTCTACTCACATGACTGCCCTCAATTCTCCATTTAAAATTTTGATGATCAATCTTAATGGAGTACCCCTTGGCCAGGTCAGTGCTACAGTGCACACTGCCTCCTTTCACAGATGCTGCTGCCCTATTTATCCTACAGGCCTGGGATCAGTTTCAGTGTTGGCCCCCAGTGGTAATGGCCTTAATGGAACCTGTGGGGCACTGTTCTGTGACTTGGGATGTGATAATTGCCATTTGCCTCTGTCGGTGTCCGTGGCCCTGCCACCCCCAGCGCTGCACAGCCAACCTGACTCTAAATGAGCTTGCCACTGTTTTCTGATTACTGCCCAGTTAAATAAGATGAGATAAGTTAGAACCACATCTCTCCCCAAGCCGAGCTTGAGAGCTGACAACTCCCATACATCTGCCAGCCAGGGCTATGGTAATTGAGATGGGGTTGGGGGAGGAGTGATTTGTGTGCTTGTGTGAATATTCTCTGTGTGTGTGTGTGTGTGTGTGTGTGTGTGTGTGTGTGTGTGTGTGTGTGTGTGTGTGTGTGTGTGTGTGTGTGTGTGTGTGTGTGTGTGTGTGTGTGTGTGTGTGTGTATCTGTCTGTGGGTCTGCGTGTGCACAATAATTTTTGTGTTTGTTTATGCATGTGTGTGTGTTTTGGAGCTGAGGGTGGTGTGGAGGGATGGGGGATACCTACCTCTCTCTCGCTCTCGCTCTCGCTCTCTCTCTCTTTCTCTCTCTGTTGTTGTTCAGTACCTGTCATTGATGAGAAGCCAAGGAGAAGCTTCAGCTTCAGAAGCTGTCATCGGCCCTCTGTATCTGTCTGCCTCCCTTTATCACTTCCCCCCTCCTTTCTCCACCTCTTCTTATTTATCTCCCTCCCTCCCTCTCTCTGTCCCTGACTGTGATGTGGATGCAGCGTGTGAGCAGCAGCCAGTGAGCGTGCCTACGTTAGCGGTGGGTGCTGTTGGAATCCATGCAGCGGCTGACTGTACTCCCTCTTAAATAGGAGCAAACAGACTCATCTCTCGTGACTCTGACACCACTGAGACCAACGCTCCCTCTCCCGGACTGACGGGCCAATCGCAGGACACCCCTCACTCTCTCAGTCGCTCTCTCTCTCTCTCTGATTCTCTCTCTCGCATTCATTCCTTTGCTCTCTATCTCTCTCTCTGTCTGTAGCTAAGTCTCTCTACCACACCTCGTCCAGAGCAGAGGAACAGAAAGCCCCCTGCCCAGCCCAGGGATAGCCAGACCGCTGAGAGGATGAAACTCTGACAAGCCGACAGACCGCAGGGAAACGAGCACAACTGTGAGTACAACAGTCCTTTCACCTCTCAGTCACAGGGACTTAACGCTGACACACACACACGCATGTGTGCAGAGCATGCTCACACACACACACACACACACACACAAACACATACATAGCTACCTAACTTGATCCTCTTATGTGCTGTGCCTTTGTCTCTCACAGGCAGACTATTTTAGTAGGGGAAGTGTAGAGTGTGTGTATGTGGAATTGAGTGTTAGTATGTGCCTTATATGTATTTGTATAGCATACTTGTACTGTATCACTGTATACAATATTGATACTTGCACTCTTTATACTATCTACACTATTCTCTGACTCACTGTCATACATGTGATGATACATATGGAACAGGATTCTTTTAGCTTGGATGATTCCAGCTATAGTGGTGAGAGTATTTTGACAGATCTTTAATAATGTTAGAAACTGAGGTCTCTCTAATGCTTTGGGGATTTCTCTGCTCTTGCTGTCTCCTTCTATTGGCAATAAAGGCATGGTGAAAAACATATCAGGGTAGCATACCCCTTTTATCTCATATCTTAAACGTCTAAGCTGGTATAAGCCAATAGATGGCTAGGGGTGAAAAAAGGGGCGTACATTCTTTCAACCGCTGAAGAATCCCAAGCAATTCCACTGCTTATTGTTTAGTGCTCAGCTAGGCGATGTCTGGGCTGGGTGCAGATCTGTACTGATGTGACACACATTTTTTTGATTATGCTTCTGGTTCATTTCTGGCTGAGGCGATTTCCTATTTCCTTCTCCCATTTGGAGCAGGGTGAGTATAATGTGATAGCGGCTGACACGCGGGGTAATGCCGTTCGGAGGACACAGATTGCATTTCCCCTGGTGAATACTCCTGCTGTATTAAAGACACAACAAGGCTGCTCTGCACTTGTCATCAGCTCCAGTGGTAATGCAGGCAGGGGAGAGCCAGGCGTGGTGTCTACAGCCCTACTCTCCTTTAAACACATCCAATTGGCCCTAATGCCACAGTCTGACTCACAGCAGCATGCTTGGGATGGGGAACAGCTTACAGTTTACATCACATGTGTTATGGTGTTATGCCCAAGCTTTTCTACTGCTTTAACAAAAGGGACAAGAACTGGAATTCCCATTGACAGTTTAAAGTTTATGTGTACCATAGGCCCATGAATGTATTCTCTGTCCAAAATGTGTTTAGGTTGGACTACAGTATCCTGTTAGAGGATTATAATAAATCTATATTTAATGGTCCTCTTCTAATATCTTGGGAATGTAAACTAACTGATGTAGAATAGGTGTGTTGTATTGACACACATGACCAGGTTAGGTCTTTCATTTTTGGGGGGGGGGAAATCTACATTTAACCATAGACTCGAAACGGTTTACATTTCACATGGCATAGAAAGTTTCAACTAATCCCAGAAGTGTCAACTAATCCCAGAATCATTAGACTGTGAGAGAGCACTTAGATGTCATGCACATGTTTGGCATGTGATGAACACTCCCAGAAAGAATGCATACAGGGAAATAACTGAGAGATCAGAGATCGATGACCCCAAGGACAGAGAGAGAGAGAGAGAGAGAGACTCACTTCCCTTTTCAGCATGTCCTCAAAAAAGGCCTGAAGCCAGTGTTTTTGGTAAACTTCACAGAGGCATCCTCTTTTAGAAACAACAACAACAACAACAACAACAACAACAACATCTCTTCCTCAGTGTGTGCTTTGTTCTTGCAAGGCCCCACTTTACCTCCCACTTATGTGACAAGGAGGGCGTAGGATCAATACCTATCAAAGGCCCTAACGTCTGAGTGGCCTACATAACACAGCCACCAGAGCTCTGCCTCTGAAAACCCAAAGAAAGTTACCTGAGACATCCTCAGAGGTACAGTATGATATTCAGAACACCAAGAGACGGCCCAAAAAAAACTCCCGACAAGAGTCTTAAGCTTTCTCAATTAATATAACTTTCATTTTGGAATTTGCCTGGAGCTTTCATGCACAATTCATAATTTATTTTACTGAGAAGTTGGTAATGTTCCTGGTAACACTAAGGCGTTTTTCCCATTTCTTTTCTCCCTCATTATTTTCTTAGAGGAAGATGTTTATGGAAAGCAAATTGCCTTATGTGCTGGAAAACATTTAGTTGCATACATCTACATTCTTATAAGCAGACAGACTATCAAAAAGAAAGCTATTATGTATTCCTTCTTCAGCCTTGGGACATCATTTTCATAACTTGAGCTGTTATTAAAGCGCTTTGAAAGGCCGGTTAAAGGAAAAAGTCAATTGTTAAGTGAATGCCATTCTCTGTGTATTATTTATGTGTTCTAGCAGCATCTTCCATTTAAGCAATAAGGCACGAGGGGGTGTGGTATATGGCCAATATACCACGGCTAAGGTGTCACGTTCCTGACCTGTTTTCTGTTGTTTGGTATGTGTTTATTGGTCAGGGCGTGAGTTTTGGGTGGGCAGTCTATGTTTTCTGTTTCTATGTTGGTTTTGGGTTGCCTGGTATGGCTCTCAATTAGAGGCAGGTGTTTGACGTTTCCTCTGATTGAGAGTCATATTAAGGTAGGTTGTTCTCACTGTTTGTTTGTGGGTGATTGTCGTCCGTGTCTGTGTCTGCGCACCACACGGGACTGTAGCGTTTGTTCGTTCGTTTGTTATAGTCTGTACCTGTTCCTACGTGCTTCGTGTTATATGTAAGTTCTCATGGTTTAGGTCAGTCTACATTCGTTTTGTTATTTTGTAATCCTTCCAAGTGTTTGTTTTCGTGTTTCGTCGTTTGCTTTAATAAATCATTATGTATTCACAACCCGCTGCATTTTGGTCGAATCACTACTCCTCCTCTTCGTATGAAGAGGAGGAGGAATGCCGTTACATAAGGGCTGTTCTTAGGCACGACGCATCGCCTGGACATAGCCCATAGCCGTGATATATTGGCCATATACCACAAACCCTAATAGCAATAGTCTTATTGCTATTATAAACTGGTTACCAAGGTAATTAGAGCAGTTTGCCATACCCGTGGTATACGGACTGATATACCACGGCTGTCAGCCAATCAGCATTCAGGGCTCGAGCCACCCAGTTTATAGTAGTGATTAGATCACTGGTAACCGGTACCAATCATATTGGGTATGGCTGTGGTAGTCTTTTCACTCTCTCTAGGCTTAATTACACTTTATGCATGAGGAGCGTTGGTTGGGGGAGTGTTTTAGACCACGGCAAAGTCAAACTAGATATGTCGGCCTCAAATCATTGGCCAGAAGTATTCAACCATGGCTGGATGTAAGGGAAAGTATATTCATGGGGTACATCAATGTTGCATTCTTGACTCGTTTAAACATTCAGATGTGCTGATTAAATTATTACTCACTCAAGGGTTTTGCTCTGCTCCTTGAGCTTTCTGGCTGTTTTTCCATTTCTTTTCTGAATTCTCAAGCAGACCTTTGGGTATTGGGTATCAGCAATTACAAAACTTTTAATAAGCGGGCAACGGTATCTCCACATATGCCAACTTCTTACGGTATAAGTATAAGCTGCTGGGGATTGCTGTTAGGCCTACATGTTTTGCAAATATGTTCTAGCTTGATTTAGTTAATTTACCACTCGGTTTTCTCTCTCTGAGAATCATTGTAAGGTTGGTTCACTAGTGTTACTTTTAGGTTCCATAATAAATATTTGAATGTTATGTTTGACATTTTGGTTAAGATGGTATATTAGTCTCGCCCAGACAAGATGTATGGTTTACACACTCTGCAACAAAGCAATATAGTAAACAGAAACCGAAGGAAATTGTTATTTTCCACTGCCATAAGACAACAAAAACAGAATTGAGTTGTTTCCTTAAACAGAGCTTTGAAAGGTAGTTTCTCTGCAGACCTCTGTGAAAAATATGCTAATTATAGGGCAGGGAGCCACTGAGGAAATGAAAAGCATTACCATACAACTTCATTTGCAACATTTTGGAGGTCGCTTATCAGGAGGGAACAGAATTAGTTCTATCTCGCAGAACAACTTCAATGTAGGCAGGAACATGCCCCAAAGTCTTCCCGGGCTCTGTCGTAACATGCTCTATGACTACATTGTTTATTTAGTCCATTTCATTAGAAAGTTTAACAGGCCCTGTGTGGGGTTTTGTGAGCCCAGCCACCCGGTATACATTTAATCAGCCTGTCCCCCAGCGTTAACCTTCATACCTCGCCTTCCCCTTTCATTGTCAGTCTCTCCAGGGTCACACAAAATAGCATCAAATATTTATGATATTAATAACTGTCTTTAGGAAAAAAAACTAAATAAATCTTCTCTGCGATAGAGCAGTCCATTCCAGTTAATAAAGTGGTGAAGGAGAAATAAGAGGGTGATCCTCAGGTGAGAGCGGGCAGACACTCATCGCCACAAAACAGACCCAACAACAGAGGGAGATACCACAACAGAAACAACAGAGGGAGATACCACAACAGAAACAACAGAGGGAGATACCACAACAGAAACAACAGAGGGAGATACCACAACAGAAACAACAGAGGGAGATAAAACAACAGAGGGAGATACCACAACAGAATCAACATGGGGAGATACCACAACAGACCCAACAACAGAGGGAGATACCACAACAGAAACAACAGAGGGAGATACCACAACAGAAACAACAGAGGGAGATACCACAACAAAAACAACAGAGGGAGATAAAACAACAGAGGGAGATAAAACAACAGAACCAACAGAGGGAGATACCACAACAGAATCAACAGAGGGAGATACCACAACAGAATCAACAGAGGGAGATACCACAACAGAATCAACAGAGGGAGATACCACAACAGAATCAACAGAGGGAGATACCACAACAGAAACAACAGAGGGAGATACCACAACAGAAACAACAGAGGGAGATACCACAACAGAAACTTGAGAATCTCCGGTCCCTAGGGGTCTTTTGCATTGACAGACTACAAACATACACACACACGTGCACGCATGTGCACACACTCACACACACACACACACACACGAGTAACAAAAAAAAATCTGTTTAGCATTGGAGCCGATTGAGGCAGGGCACAACATTAATTCTGTGTTTTTCAGCTGAGGTCTGGTGACAGTGATTAGAGTTTTTTTTTGTGGAGAGTGGCGAGCACACGGCCTAATAAGGAAAGAGCTTGCCTCACTACAGAGTGACCATGCGCTTGATCAGCCTGGTGGCTGTGTGTGTGTGTGTGTGTGTGTGTGTGTGTGTGTGTGTGTGTGTGTGTGTGTGTGTGTGTGTGTGTGTGTGTGTGTGTGTGTGTGTGTGTGTGTGTGTGTGTGTGTGTGTGTGTGTGTGTGTGTGTGTGTGTGTGTGTGTGTGTGTGGTGTTCCTCCAGGCTGCGGCTGGAAGATATAGAAATAGTGAATATATAGAATATATATAGAGATAGGGAAGAGAGTGTTGGGGAGCAGGGGGATCACTGAACTCATATTAGTCTGGAGTCAGAGTTGAGACACCCAGTGAAAGGTCCTTTACGTAATCAATGTGTCCTATTGTGATGATTAATATTAGTTTATTGGTCTGCGCCCCTTTGGCTTCGCACTAGGGAAGCAGCTTGCCCGGCTTGAATAGGTCACTAAATTAGCCAATCAATACACAGTGGTGTAGTGCTATTTTTTTAGGTGAGGGAGCTCAAAATGTAAATGATGTCATCATTTCCTTACCGACAGATGTAGCCTATAGAATACATAATTCTAGATAATATAATTCTATACTAAAAAAATATAGAAGCAACATTCAATTTCAAAGATTTAACTGAGTTACAGTTCATATAAGGAAATCAGTCAATTGAAATATATTCATTAGGCCCTAATCTATGGATTTCGGCCCACCCACCCGTTGGGGAGCCTGGCCCAGCCAATCAGAAAGATATTTTTTCGCACAAAAGGGCTTTATTACAAACATAAATGGATGCATTATGCTCACTAACAAGGATGTAAACAAATTTGTGCTCAACATTTTTGAGCAATAAGCTTTTTGTGCATACGGAACATTTCTGGGATCTTTTATTTCAGCTCATGAAACATGGGACCAACACTTTACATGTTTCGTTCAGTATAGTTAGACTATTGCAGATCTGGAAAAATGATCCACCTACCATTGTTACTATGAATGGTGGATAGGGGGCAGGATAGACACTTAGACTGGTAGACTATATTGACCTGCGGTATAGTAAAAGTTAGCACACGGAAAGCGTAGTGCATAAGGGAAGTACCTAAACACCTGATATAGGGTATGCGGATGCAAGCACATGAGGAAATGTGGCTAGGATGGAAGACATTATATAGTAAAACCTGCAAAAGAGAGAATGTAAACCGAGGAAAAACACACTACCCTCCCCTGTCCTCAATATAAAAAAAACACACAACCATCCCCACAGCAAAAACAAAGTGTGACAATTTTGGACCACCCCTCCCCACAGTAAATTGCAATCTGTCCCTTAAGCAGTGGTCTCAGCTCGCGTGGCACATGTTATCCCCTACTGTGAACAATGTCCCCAAAGCCATTGATGGTGGAGGCGCACAGGAGGGAGAAGAATTGGCACATGCAAATGTCTTCTTCCCCGAATCCCAGAGGAAGAGGCTCTGGCCAGCTTGGTCCGCTGTGGACGTGCCTTTTAAAGCTTGTGGTTGTGAACAGGCGGCTTCTCATGGTGTTTATGATAGGAACGGCTAGTGATTATTTTTCAACGTTCTGATTGGCTAAAGTGGTCAAGCCTCTGACAGGCTTTCGCAGTGCACACACATAGCTTACAGTTCTTCATCATTCTCGCCACTGCCAGAAAAAAGACGGGGAAGAAACTACCATTTACATCTGGGCTGCTACACATAGACTGTTTATTTTGGTTAACATTCTATGGTTTTCATAGCATTTTAGTGGTCATTAAATATAATTGATTTAGAATTGATCAGAATACATTTTCCAGAAGTAGTTTTACCAGCACCGTGTATTCTCAAATGGAAAAATATAGAGAGCGCCGCTCCCTCGCGCTCCGGCAACATTACAACCCTGTCAATATGCCGGGATATTTGGAAAAAGGACCGAGGCGAGCTGCTGTTCCTTGGGAGAGAATTCTAAATGTCTGTGGCCAAACTTCTGCATCACTAATACAGAGATATACAGTATGCTATACTTGTACATTACATTTAGAATAGGGGGAGCACTCTATTTTTCGTATTCATACATCATTAATATTCACATTTCTTGTATTCAGAAATGTGTGTTGAATCTCTAGATTTTCAATTTCACCTCTTCTTAAATCTTACTTGATTTGCATGTATCATGGTGAATTTCCGATTCCCGTGGGATTATTGATGTGTGTGTGTGTGGGAAGATAATGTGAGTATATCATGCAGCAACATTTTGGACCCGAACCATAATTTTATTTAGACAGAACAAAATGTGCAGACATTTTTGGAACTAGATGACATGGTTGAAAATGGTCATTTTCATCTGAAGCACTGGTCCAGCACATCAGTCCTCCAGTATCATCCGCCCAATCACATTTGTGAAAATGCCAATGCTAGTGTGCATCTGACTGATACTGTGTCCATTTGTGCACCAGGTTGGATTTAGGCATAACACGTCATTTTCCACACCATTTTGTCCGAAAAGTCGATTACTCTGCCTCTGCAGCCATGGATGTGTCTGGATGGAACATTTATTCTGCATGCTGCCAATAAAAGTCATAGAGGCCAGCTTCCATCAGTGTAATGATATTTCAGCCCCAGTATTAGTTCAGCACTGTTTTACACAGCAGTTTCTGCTCAATTAAAAATAGTCCATATTTAAATGCAAAGAAAATCAGTCGCCTGGCGATCCGTGTGCATTCAGATATGCTGCAGAATGGTTAAGTTATGAAGTTTGAAATTGAGTTTTTAAGCACCCCAATGCTCCACGCCTTTAGAGTTAGTTAGAAGAAGGGGGACCGTTCATTTGCAGCTGTGAAATGTTCCTTTGACGTTATTGATGTAGAATAGATTAACCTTTAGAAAGGTAAGTAAGTGAAATGTGAAATAATTCATTGAGAGTCAGCCATGTAGCAAATGTGATCTTCGCCAGCAGAAAGACCTGGTAGGCCATTAACCACAAACACAGAGGAAAATAGACCTGGTAGACCATTACCCACTAACACAGAGGAAAAAAGACCTGGTAGATCATTACCCACTAACACAGAGGAAAAAAGACCTGGTAGACCATTACCCACTAACACAGAGGAAAAAAGACCTGGTAGACCATTACCCACTAACACAGAGGAAAAAAGACCTGGTAGACCATTACCCACTAACACAGAGGAAAAAAAGACCTGGTAGAACATTACCCACTAACACAGAGGAAAAAAGACCTGGTAGAACATTACCCACTAACACAGAGGAAAAAAGACCTGGTAGACCATTACCCACTAACACAGAGGAAAAAAGACCTGGTAGACCATTACCCACTAACACAGAGGAAAAAAGACCTGGTAGAACATTACCCACTAACACAGAGGAAAAAAGACCTGGTAGACCATTACCCACTAACACAGAGGAAAAAAGACCTGGTAGACCATTACCCACAAACACAGAGGAAAAAAGACCTGGTAGACCATTACCCACTAACACAGAGGAAAAAAGACCTGGTAGACCATTACCCACTAACACAGAGGAAAAAACACCTGGTAGACCATTACCCACTAACACAGAGGAAAAAACACTTGGTAGACCATTACCCACTAACACAGAGGAAAAAAGACCTGGTAGAACATTACCCACTAACACAGAGGAAAAAAGACCTGGTAGACCATTACCCACTAACACAGAGGAAAAAAGACCTGGTAGACCATTACCCACTAACACAGAGGAAAAAAGACCTGGTAGACCATTATCCACTAACACAGAGGAAAAAACACCTGGTAGACCATTACCCACTAACACAGAGGAAAAAAGACCTGGTAGACCATTACCCACTAACACAGAGGAAAAAAGACCTGGTAGAACATTACCCACAAACACAGAGGAAAAAAGACCTGGTCGACCATTACCCACTAACACAGAGGAAAAAAGACCTGGTCGACCGTTACCCACTAACACAGAGGAAAAAACACCTGGTAGAACATTACCCACAAACACAGAGGAAAAAAGACCTGGTAGACCATTACCCACTAACACAGAGGAAAAAAGACCTGGTAGACCATTACCCACTAACACAGAGGAAAAAACACCTGGTAGACCATTACCCACTAACACAGAGGAAAAAAAGACCTGGTAGACCATTACCCACTAACACAGAGGAAAAAACACCTGGTAGACCATTACCCACTAACACAGAGGAAAAAACACCTGGTAGACCATTACCCACTAACACAGAGGAAAAAACACCTGGTAGACCATTACCCACTAACACAGAGGAAAAAACACCTGGTAGACCATTACCCACTAACACAGAGGAAAAAACACCTGGTAGACCATTACCCACTAACACAGAGGAAAAAAGACCTGGTAGACCATTACCCACTAACACAGAGGAAAAAACACCTGGTAGACCATTACCCACTAACACAGAGGAAAAAACACCTGGTAGACCATTACCCACTAACACAGAGGAAAAAACACCTGGTAGACCATTACCCACTAACACAGAGGAAAAAACACCTGGTAGACCATTACCCACTAACACAGAGGAAAAAAGACCTGGTAGACCATTACCCACTAACACAGAGGAAAAAACACCTGGTAGACCATTACCCACTAACACAGAGGAAAATAGACCTGGTAGACCATTACCCACTAACACAGAGGAAAAAAGACCTGGTAGACCATTACCCACTAACACAGAGGAAAAAAGACCTGGTAGACCATTACCCACAAACACAGAGGAAAAAACACCTGGTAGACCATTACCCACTAACACAGAGGAAAATAGACCTGGTAGACCATTACCCACTAACACAGAGGAAAAAACACCTGGGAGAACATTACCCACTAACACAGAGGAAAAAAGACCTGGTAGACCATTACCCACTAACACAGAGGAAAAAAGACCTGGTAGACCATTACCCACTAACACAGAGGAAAAAAGACCTGGTAGACCATTACCCACTAACACAGAGGAAAAAAGACCTGGTAGACCATTACCCACTAACACAGAGGAAAAAACACCTGGTAGAACATTACCCACTAACACAGAGGAAAAAACACCTGGTAGAACATTACCCACTAACACAGAGGAAAAAACACCTGGTAGACCATTACCCACTAACACAGAGGAAAAAAGACCTGGTAGACCATTACCCACTAACACAGAGGAAAAAACACCTGGTAGACCATTACCCACTAACACAGAGGAAAATAGACCTGGTAGACCATTACCCACTAACACAGAGGAAAAAAGACCTGGTAGACCATTACCCACTAACACAGAGGAAAAAAGACCTGGTAGACCATTACCCACAAACACAGAGGAAAAAACACCTGGTAGACCATTACCCACTAACACAGAGGAAAATAGACCTGGTAGACCATTACCCACTAACACAGAGGAAAAAACACCTGGGAGAACATTACCCACTAACACAGAGGAAAAAAGACCTGGTAGACCATTACCCACTAACACAGAGGAAAAAAGACCTGGTAGACCATTACCCACTAACACAGAGGAAAAAAGACCTGGTAGACCATTACCCACTAACACAGAGGAAAAAAGACCTGGTAGACCATTACCCACTAACACAGAGGAAAAAACACCTGGTAGAACATTACCCACTAACACAGAGGAAAAAACACCTGGTAGAACATTACCCACTAACACAGAGGAAAAAAGACCTGGTCGACCATTACCCACTAACACAGAGGTGTGTAGAAGAAGGCCGGGGATCCACTCTGCTCTGTTTCTAAGGCCTAGTGTACGAATAGCACATTTTGGAACTAAATTGTGTCAGAGCTTGGGAAATAAATTCCAGATAGTGTCAGCCCCTGTGTGCTGGTCGTTTGGAAGTTCCGTGTCCTTCCCTCCCTCGCCACTCTCTGGCTTTATTTAGCTGAAACTGTCATTTCCCATAAATCCTCGGGAGGAGGCGTCCGTCAGGGCTGCCAGTTCCCCTGTGTGGAGCACCTGTAACAGGGGAGGGAAGTGACAGCTCTGCCGGGGAGCTGCCGGGACGCTACCGGGTCTGTTCCATCACACCAGGGCTCCACACAGCCATCTCCACTTCTCCCTATGAGGCCTCCCTACACAGGGACATAACAAACACAATATCCCAGGGACTTCAGAACAATTCACTAGCTGCAACTCAGAAATGTCAGGGAATATGGATTTATATAGTGGTAATTGTGATGTACAGTATGTAAACATACAGTATTTATTTGTATTCAGTGTACTATTAATATTATTATGTTTCATAGGTAAGATCTCTGGAACGACCTCATTTGGTTATCGGTGTAGGTAGCATGTACTGATATAGATTTGAATTTCTAGATAGAATGCAGTGTATTAGTCCATTTTCTTGAGAATATTGTGTTTTTAGTCATTCGAGAGACTGAGTATAATCCAAATGACAAGACATCACACGGCTCTTTTCATAAAATCGTTGTTGAAATACCATTACATATTTCAACAAGCATTTGGGAGAATAAAACAGGAGTACAGATGTAGGATTAATTTGAGACAGTTTGCTACAGCAGGAAAATAATCCTGCAGCAACAGGAAATGTGAATTATTATGTGGATTATAATTAATGGCCATTTTTGTAGGGGTTGATACACTTTGACATGTTGATACATTGATACAAGGGAAAATCAAGTCTGAAAGTGGAAATTACAAACTTCAGCAGCCTTTTTAAACCGCAATGACACTACAAGTTTTACATTTCCTGCAACAGGGTGATCAAATTAAGATCCTATATCTGTAGGCCCTAGCAAAGGGACAATAGGCAGCAAACCTGTTAACCAGGTTTGTTGCCTAGTTAACAGTATGTGAATGCGTTCTGCACTTGTTGTACTGCACTTGTCATCCTTGACACGTCAATAAATGTCCATGGCTAAACATTTTACTGACACAAGGTCACTGTATCTGTCAATTGTCATTTCACATGGAATAATTGTTATATTATTATATTTCGAAATGTCGCTTAAAAATGTTTGTGAGGTGATTTTTTTTTCCATCTCTCATTCAGCTGTCAGCGCACATGCTCCATCATTTTCGCTCCAGGAAATTAGAAAGGAAAAACGTTTGACAGCACAATTTCACAAAACACCGCCACGCTATCATTTCATTTTCTACCAGACATTTTTTTCATTTATTTATTTCATTATTGTCTTTTGAAAACAGACAGAGCGATAACAGCGGATACTTTTTGGGTAATTTATCCTTGTTGCAGTGTCGCCACGCTTTGCTCTCACCTTCTAAAGCTTTAACCCTTTAACCCCTGGCCTACGGTGAGTAATTAGCTCGTGTGTCTTTGTCCTCTAGAAGCTGGTGAGACAGTCGCCCTGACTAGATAAAACCAGCTGATTAGCCCGTCAGCAGCTACACTATCGCACCATCAAAAGAGGAGGATTATATGTGGGAGATGACAGATGAATAGAAGGACAAGGACCAGCTATGTCTCCTAGTGCCTAGGTTAGAGCCCTGATCCACTCTGTCTGGTGTGTTCTGTGATTGAACCACTGTGTCCCTCTGGGCTACAAACCTTAGATGTCCACTGGTTCCTCCATGCCGACGTAATGCGGAGGAATAAACACACAACACATAGGTAACCTTCCGTTACTGCTGGTGTTTTTCTACTAAGGACACACGGCTTTGCCCTCATTGTCCTTCCTCAGGCTGAAACGCTGTGAATGTTGTGTGAACAAGGCAGAGAGGTTGTCTGACCTGCCGTCATGCAGACGTGCTGGTTGTAAATCACCAATGTCGGCCGCTGATGGCTGCTAATCTCCCAGGTATCGATTGGAGGATCGCGCGGGTGGACCAAAGCAGCGCAGCCAATCAATTGGGGCATTTCATTCTCCTTGAAGGTCTGCCTTTTGATCCTCACCACAGATTGGTTGCGCTCGCTGCCTGCGATACTGTGTGCTGTTTTGTTGTATTGGGTATTATGAAAAAGAGTGGGTGGAGAGTGACGAGCACTTCTGTTTTGGCAACCTGCTGCGCAGCGCTCCACACGGAGGATGTGTGTGGCATATGTGTGAGGAGGATCCCGGTGTGTTTTACCCCGGCCTCACTGCATTGCACCTTGAGATCCTCCGTTTAGAGGTTAATGTGTTAGAATTTCAATTTAATTGGAAGAAATAATTTGACATAATTTCATTATTGAGGGATTTGGAGGCCAAGGGCCAACCAAACATGGAGCTTCTCTGGGTAATATCCTGCTGCCAACTACTGTTCATCTGCTGTGGTTTTACTGACGGCTTTTCCCCTCCCAAGTCAAACCTCTGTCTACAGTGAAGGAGATGGAGCCTTGTTGCTGGTGGCCCTGAGGCTGTGCAACACTCTTCTTTGCTCTGTCCCTAACTCAGACTCACTCACTGTCTTTCAGGCTTCACTAAACACACCTCTTCTCAGATCATCTTTCACTTAACCTCTAAAGTTTCTTTAATTCATTCTCTCTTGGTCTTAGTTTTGTTTGTCCATCTATTGGATTGTTCACTGTTCATAGCTAGGAGTAGTGATTGTATGTTGCAATGCTTTTCATTCCTCTCATGTCCTAGAACACATCTGTGTACATATGGAGCAGCCTTGAGACTGAAATACTGTCACGCCCTGACCTTAGAGATCCTTTTTATGTCTCTATTTTGGTTTGGTCAGGGCGTGAGTTGGGGTGGGCATTCTATGTTCTGTGTTCTATGTTTTGTATTTCTTTGTTGGTTGGCCGGGTGTGGTTCTCAATCAGAGGCAGCTGTCTTTGTTGTTTCTGATTGAGAACCATACTTAGGTAGCTCTTGCCCACATGGATTTTGTCTTTGTGTCTGCACCAGACAGAACTGTTTCGTGTTGGTCTATTTTTGTTATTTTGTCTTAGTATTCTGAGTTAAAATAAATATTATGAACACGTACGCTGCACCTTGGTCCGATCCTTCTCATTCCGACGACAACCGTTACAAATACCTAAATATAGAATTTCTAATCATAATTATTATCAAAGCAGTGGATAAGCAGGTTTGCTCATAAGTATAAATTACATACAGCACATTTACACCTCCTATATTTTTGTATAAATCATTTGAATACCCCTTGTTTTCTAGCATTTTCTTAATATGGTAAAACTGTATTAGTATCATTATTACCATTGTTCTGTTGATACATTATTACCATTGTTCTGTGAGATACATTATTACCATTGGTATATTGATACATTATTACCATTGGTATATTGTTTTGTTGTGAAATAGAATAGGTCGGTTGTAATTGTCTGATGACTCTCATTCAGCCTGTCTAGGATATTGCATCAGATTGTGGCCAACATGTCTTTGTTCAAAACCAGGACGCACAAATGTTTAATATCACAATACTGACAACAGGTTCATTTCACTATGCTTAATTGAGCAGTGCTGAAGGTCAGATGTTTTAAGAGAAAGATCCTACCATATAAAACCATAAGTCATTTGACCTTGGGAGAGCGAGGGAAACCAAACTTTTCTCTATAATTCACTTTTAGAATGGAAGATGAACAAAAGCCTGTTATGCCTGTTATGTGTGGTTCTGCCGGCTCCACAGAGTTGACTGTTTGCATAATATCTTCCTCATAGGTCTCCTTAACCTTTGCAGAAGGCTTATTGACTCTGGATAACCTTGCACAGAGCTAGCAGAGGGAGGACAGGAGATGATGAGCACGCTGAGGGAAGGGAAGGCGGCCCGGCCCACATGGAGCCTAGCTTCCACCGCCCCCAGCCCACCCACCCACCCCCGCCCGCCAGCCAGCCGAGCTCTGCACAGCTACACCTCAACCAGCTCTCTCCCAGCCTGACCTTTGCCTTCTGATCTCTGTTACCATGGAGAAGCCCACAATACTGTGTGTTCTAGCGCTGAAGACGCATAATAGTGTAGCACAATGTGCCTTTAATATACTCCCCACTGCAAATGTATGAGGAAGAATGGACCAGAGAGAGAGAGAGAGTTGGAGTGAAAGCGAGAGAGCAAGTGAATGAAATGTGCAGCTGAAGTTTGAAAATGGTGGACAGTTTAGAGCTGCAAGCGGCTGCATACTGTAATGTAAGGCTTATTATCTCTATTGTCCAGAGGAGTTCCTAATGGTTGTCTTGTTCAGAGGGGCCTACACTACGTCAATTTCCTTGGTGTATAATAATTCAGGAAGAATTCCGATTGTGTTGGATTTTGATTAGATTTACAAGCCCTATTTTGGTGAAGTGAAATCAAAACTAAATGATTCCATGTTCTCTGAAAAGCTTTCAAACAGAATAAGCTAGCATTCACATCAAAACACGAGCAATTTTGTAACCAGCATGACATGTTCTACGCAAATAGGTATTTGATATTTTATAGAGAGCATCGCAGTAGTCCTTGAAAAATAGCTATGGATGGTTACATCAGCTCTCCTGGAAATATATCATCAATAGATGATTTCTGGTTTATACAATAACAACCAGGAAGTGATTCATGTCTGGTCTCTGGGCAGCTTTGAATCCTATTACAAATGGTTTGTACCAGTAACCTGTGTGGGAGGGAGGCTGGAGGTGGGTCAGGAGTAGAGACAAGACAGAGCTGTCGAGACAGAGAGAACCATCTCTCACTCCTCACTGTAGTGGTTAAAGGGCATCCAGGCTCTTAAAGAAGACATTAGCATTTAGATTTGAGATGCACCTCTCCCCTAACCTCCGTAGAGGGACAGTGGCTGGGGTGCATCGCCAGCACACACTACAGACTTTTAGGCCTTGAGTAGGCCCAAGTGGCAGCTCCCTTCACCTGATCAATCTCTCAATAGGCCCAGATTGCTTTGGATTGTGATGAGGCAGGATTGGCCATACTGATGCTCTCCAATCGATAGCAGATGGCATCATGGCTCATCAACAATGAAGTGCTTTTAATGGAGGTCAGGGCAGGGAAAAATCTATTCATTTTCATTTGTAAATTGCAGTATGACAATATTCTAATCAAGGTACATTGGTATCAGCTAACTGAGCCTCTCTCTATGACCCCCTCCCAGTTGACTAACTTTTACTCTCTCCATCTATCTATCTCTCTTTCTCTCTCCCCATCTCTCTCTGATCATTTGTATTCATGAGTATGCTGAATCCAATCCATATAGACATTTGGCATCACGCATGCCTATAAATGTACACATTTCACATCAGATGAAGACAAACTTTACCTCATGGTGTCATTCAAATTTTATGTCAGGCCTCCCTTTTTCAGATGCATCTCCTCAATGTCCCTCAGTCAGGGTGATGTCATTCCATGCTCCTTTGCCAAGGCAGCTCAGCTCACTCAGAGAAACGCCCTTCCACATGTTTCACCTCATTAACCGATGATTGAAAAGATGACAAATATGACATGTGCAATTTATTATCTTAATGAATTCACTCTCCTCTGTCAGAGACAGGTAGGGCAGCGGAGCTATGGACTCGACGGCTTTGGTGAGATGTTGTGATTGTAGGAAGGTGAACACTGTGTGGAATGCTCCGAGTAGTAGAACAAGGCTGCTTTTTTCCATCTCTCTTTCCATCTCTGATCAATTTGTCTCAAATCAAATCAAATTGTGTTTGTCACGTGCCAAATACAACTAGTGAAGACTTTACAGTGAAATTCTTGTTTACGAGCCCTTCTCAACGATGCAGTTTAAAAATAATAATACAAATACAATAGTAACACGAGGAATAAAATCAAATACACAATAATGGAGTAATATACAGGGAGTACCAGTACCAGATCAATGTGGAGTTATATACAGGGAGTACCAGTACCAGATCAATGTGCAGAGGTACGAGGTAGATATGTACATGAAGGCCGGGTAAAATGACTAGGCATCAGGTTAGATATTAATAAGAGTAAAATAAAGAACAGAGTAGCAGCAGCAAATTATGAGTGTAAAAGTGTGTGCGTGAGTTTACGTGTGTGTTATGTGTATGAATGTGTGTTTGTGTTGTGCCGGTATGCGCGTGTGTTATGTGTGTGTGTGTGTGCGTATGTAGTGTATATAACCACAGTAATATGCACAGAGGGGATATTTTCATCACTGCAATTGGAATGGAATGTGGCCGTCCGTTGTGATTGTGCACAGACGAACCTGACTGCCCTTGTGCCTAGTGCATGGCGTGAGGGAGGCCATGCAATGCCCATGGTGTGTGAAGACTTTGAATAGTGGAGAGAAGGGGCAGGTCTGGGGGACACTGTCTGCGCAGAAGGCATCGTGCTTGCTGAGCTGTGACCAATCCAATCGGCACTGGAGATCACTGCACACCTTTTCAAATGGATTACGCCCTTTCTTTTCCACAGAGTGAAATTGCCAAAAAGGTATTCTGTCATTGTTGTCCTGAATGGGAAATAGGTCACAGCCATTATAGAAATATTCAAGTCAAGGATACTGACAATGAAATAGAAATATGTGTGTTTTTGTCTGCTCTGAAAGCACTGGAAAGGTGTAGGAGTAGGACTCTGTTTAGAGGGGAATTTGCCGAAAACCTTTTAGTTCAAGGTCTGTTGTAGCCTCGTCAAATGTAGCTAGAGAAGTGTATCAGTGAATGATTGAGAATAATCAGTAAAGAGTGGCAATGGTATAATCCTCCACAGAAAAGACTAGCACCCCATCCCCTTCAACCCCCCCTTTCTTTTTCAGTCTCTGAAGTGTCCCCATTGATTTATCAGTATTCTATTTTTAGGTGCATGAAACGGTAATTGATTTATTGGAATTAACAATGACTCATGTGTAGTTAGCATCAGAGATATCAGAAGCTAGATTAATGCTCTGAGAATCAGTCATATCAACTCCCCTATTATTTATAACACTGTATTTCTCCCACTGCATAAACACACTCACTTTTAACTGATAACATCGCTCATTAAAGTGGTAGCGACTGCTTTTAGTTAAAGCTCAAGTCCCCTGCTCTGTCTAAGCCCACCCTCTTTAGAACCTGAGAAAACCAACAAACCCTCCACTGAAAAGCTCTCCTTTCCCTATGTTCTAGAGCCACCCACTAGCAGAGAGCTGGTGGGTACAGCGGAGGAAGGGGGTATTGCCCACGCTATCCATGAGGGTTGGCAGCGGTCTGGGTAGCGGGGTTGGCTTGTCATGCCTCTGCTGTCTCGGGTGTCATTTGATCGCAGCGGGGGTGCTGGGGGTGTGCCGTGATCGGCAGGGATTAGGCAGAGCGACACAGCAGATCACGGCTGTATCGGTGGCAGCCATGGAGGTAATCCCTGTGTGCCTGCCTCAGGACACTGCTGTGGCTCTGCCTGACTCTCTCTCTTCATATGGAACTGTTTGTCTGGGTTTTGTTTGGTTGTGTACCACCTCTGCTGGCCTCCACAAGGTGGGCCCCATGTTCACTACATGGACACTGAGAGCCTGCCACTACGTAACCATATTATCTAAACACCATGTTAACAGGATCAATGCAGTGTACTGTCCATTCACCCAGTATTGTGTCATCACTGAAAGGAATTATGATTCAATTCACCTATGACTATGAGCTATGATGAGAAAAACATGTTATGTCTGAATGATAGACTATTATTATTATTATTATTATGAGGTTTATATGTAATGGTTTCCAACATGAGGGTTGTTGACAAGTCTGACCTAGTTACAAAATATTTCATTGCCTTCTTGAATGTAACCACATCTCAGAGAACAACAGATGCACAATGACTCAATGCTGTATAATACAGTATGTGTTATATTAATGACAAAAAGTGAAATAGCTGGAAACCAATGGCTGGAAACCTTTTAAAGCAGTATTTTGGGAATCATTTTTGGGAAATAGTGTTATGGCTTAATTCCAAATGGAAAACAACAAACTAGTTTTATATCCATTTACAACCGGAACCTTCCATAACATTTTAAATATGCCACCTATCCTTTATCACACCACATAGATGGGTTGGTTGTTTACAAGCAAAACCAACGTGTGTAGCTATGGGGCAAAACAGATTACAAGCAAAACGGGCAAAACAGATTGTTGACAACATGTAAGCTATGTTTCGTCTCCAATGTTTATTGAAAACATAAATACATTTGCACAATGAGCACTTATTGTCTCTCAAATACAATCGTTACAGTTGTTAGTTAGCTAGCTAGCGAATTTTAGCCATATTAGCATTGACAAGAAATCAGTCAAAACAAGACATTGTATCAAGAACAAGATTAAACGAACTAAAACGATTCCCCACATGGAGGTTTCTTGTCATTCTTGCTAGCAATCTGGTCATCCAGAATCACAAGAACATGCTGACTTCTGCCCTATGGAAGCGCGCACATCGTTTTTGTGACATTGTCAGCTAACCCATCTATAAACAGTATATTTATTTAAAGGGATAGTTTGGGATTTTTGCAATGAAGCCCTTTATCTACTTCCCCCTTGTCAGATGAACTCGTGGGTACCATTTTGATATCTCTGCATTCAGTTTGAAGGAAGTTGCCAACTAGCGTTAGCGCAATTACTGAACTATCCCTATAACAACCCTCCCTCTAACCAGTGTTTCATATTAATAATTAATTTATCCCGCTGCCCCCTATGGAAGGTATTGTGACAGTGTATGGCACTTCAAACCTAGAAAATATGACATCGTTCCAGCATCCCGCTCTACATGATAATAACATTGTTTTGATAAAAAATTCTGTGTGAAATATTAACAAGGAGTCCACAAGCTCTTACTTTAGCAGCCGCCATACTGCGATGAATGACAACGCAGTGTGAGGCTGAGTTCGAACATGCCTCCGTTTGCATATGTGAAGTTTCCACTACGTATCAGCACAGGAGAACCGCTGAGTAGTTGATTTGATTTGAAAAGATCCACACTTTTTGTCCTCACTAGTTTTATGAACTTATCTTAACTGAGGTTGACCTTAATTGAGCTGTTGCTCAAAAGTATCTATATGAGATGTGTGCACTCCTAAAGATATTGATTTGACGTATACTGAACAAAAATATAAACGTGACATGTAAAGTGTTGGTCCCATGTTTTATGAGCTGAAATAAAAGATCCCAGAAATGTTCCATATGCACAAAATACTTATTTCTCAAAAATGTTTGCATCCCTGTTAGTAAGCATTTTTCCTTTGCCAAGATAATCCATCCACCTAACAGGTGTGGCATATCAAGAAGCTGATTAAACAGCATGATCATTACACAGGTGCACCTTGTACTGGGGACAATAAAAGGCCACTCTAAAATGTGCAGTTTTGTTACACAACACAATGATGTGTCAAGTTTTGAGGGAGTGTGCAATTGCCATGCTGTTTGCAGGAATGTCCACTAGAGCTGTTGCCAGATAATTTAATGTTAATTTCTCTACCATAAGCCGCCTTTCAACGTCGTATTAGAGATGGAGGTGGAGATTGATGAGGAAAAAAACTAATTTAATACATTTTAGTATAAGGCTGTAACCTAACAAATTGGGGGAAAAGTAAAGGAGTCTGAATACTTTCCGAAGGCACTGTAAATTGACTGATTTCCTTATATGAAATGTAACTCAGTAAAATCTTTGAAATTGTTGTATTATGTTACACCACTGAAAACTGTTGCGCTGATAAAGAAGCAATAAAACTGGCCTTCTTTAGACTAGTTGAGTATCTGGAGCATCAGCATTTGTGGGTTCGATTACAGGCTCAAAATGGCTAGAAACAAATACTTTTTTTCTGAAACTCGTCAGTTTATTCTTGTTCTGAGAAATGAAGCCTATTCCAAGGAAAGAAATTGCCAAGAAACTGAAGATCTCGTACAACACTCTAATGTACTTGTCCTCTTGCTCAGTTGTGCACCGGGGCCTCCCACTCCTCTTTCTATTCTGGTTAGAGCCAGTTTGCACTGTTCTGTGAAGGGAGAAGTACACAGCGTTGTACGAGATCTTCAGTTTCTTGGCAATTTCTCGCATGGAATAGCCTTCATTTCTCAGAATAAGAATAAACTGACGAGTTTCAGAAAAAAAGTATTTGTTTCTAGCCATTTTGAGCCTGTAATCGAACCCACAAATGCTGATGCTCCAGATACTCAACTAGTCTAAAGAAGGACAGTTTTATATCTTCTTCAATCAGAACAACAGTTTTCAGTTCTGCTAACATAATTGCAAAAGGCTTTTCTAATGATCAATTTGACTTTTAAAAAGATAAACTTGGATTAGCTAACACAACGTGCCATTGGACACAGGAGTGATGGTTGCTGATAATTGGCCTCTGTACGCCTATGTAGATATTCCATAAAAAAATCAGCCGTTTCCAGCTACAATAGTCATTGACAATGTTAACAATGTCTACACTGTATTTCTGATCAATTTTATGTTATTTTAATTGACATAAAATGTGTTTTTCTTTAAAAAACAAGAACATTTCTAAGTGACCCTAAACTTTTGAACGGTAGTGTATATCACCCCCCCCCCCCCCCCCCCTCCCCGCTAAAACATTTTCTGCCCAAAAAAACGAAAAGGGAACACTTTTCATCTATCACAATGGCGCAAGCCCAGACACAGTAAAGACAAACCAAGGAACATCCGGATGCTCAGGGGAGCATTAAAAGTTTTCTGTAGTCCTTGGCGAAGTAATGTGGGATGACAGTGAGGGAGGATGGAGGGAGGGGTTGCTTCCTGGTGGCACCTGTTCACCCAGGCTGTGAGACAGAGCGGTGGCCTTCCGTCCAGGAGTGTGACTTCCTTCCCCTTGGCACACTGGGTAATAGAGATCAGTAATTGGGAGCTATAAATCCTGGCTGCGGACAAGGTAGGTCAGAACAGGCTGATTACTTAGGCATTACAGTCAATCTAAGCAAGCCTTGAATTGAAAGATTTGGTGAGGTGGATTCTCATTATGGGGGTGAGTGCATGTATGCGTTTGCGCGGAGTGGTAGGGGCCAAGGTCCTCCTCTCGTCCCCATCCTATAATGACATTATGCAATGCTCCAATGCCCTCGACCACAAGTCTCGTAAACTTCGCAACAAATGTATTTTCCTCATCCCCCGTAGTTTTATACGATTTTTAGGGGAATTGTCAGAAAGCAGCCGAGGGCCCTCCTGGAGTTCTGAAACCTTTCCAAAGAACTGGCTCTTTAGAGCATTAAGGATATCTCCGTATGTTGCACATTCACTGCAGGTGTAGTGCTCTGTAACGACTACTATTGCAACCTTCAACCCAACAAAACTTTCCCCATCTGTTTATTATTTGTTTAATCTGTAGCTACACTATATACACTACCGTTGAAAAGTTTGGGGTCACTTAGAAATGTCCTTGTTTTTGAAAGATAAGCACATTTTTGGTCCATTAAAATAACATCAAATTGATCAGAAATACAGTGTAGACATTGTTAATGTTGTAAATAACTATTGTAGCTGGAAACGGCTGATTTCTAATGGAATATCTATATAGGCATACAGAGGCCCATTATCAGCAACCATCACTCCTGTGTTCCAATGGCACGTTGTGTTAGCTAATCCAAGTTTATAATTTTAAAAAGCTAATTGATCATTAGAAAAGCATTTTGCAATTATGTTAGCTCAGCTGAAAACTGTTGTTCTGATTGAAGAAGCAATAAAACTGTCATTTTTTAGACTAATTGAGTATCTGGAGCATCAGCATTTGTGGGTTTGATTACAGGCTCAAAATGGCCAGAAACAAATCATTTTCTTTTGAAACTCGTCAGTTTATTCTTGTTCTGAGAAATGAAGCCTATTCCAAGGAAAGAAACTGCCAAGAAACTGAAGATCTCGAACTACGCTGTGTACTTCTCCCTTCACAGAGCAGCGCAAACTGGCTCTAACCAGAATAGAAAGAGGAGTGGGAGGCCCCGGTGCACAACTGAGCAAGAGGCCAAGTACATTTGAGTGTCTAGTTTGAGAAACAGACACCTCACAAGTCCTCAACTGGCAGCTTCATTAAATAGTACCTGCAAAACACCAGTCTCAATGTCAACAGTGAAGAGGCAACTCCGGGATGCTGGCCTTCTAGGCAATTTCGCACATGGAATAGCCTTCATTTCTCAGAACAAGAATAGACTGACGAGTTTCAGAAGAAAGTCTTTGTTTCTGGCCATTTTGAGCCTGTAATCGAACCCACAAATGCTGGTGCTCCGGATAATGTATATAAAAGTATGTGTATACGCCTTCAAATGAGTGGTTTCGGCTATTTCAGCCACACCCGTTGCTGACAAGTTTATAAAATCGAGCACACAGCCATGCAATCTCCGCAGACAAACATTGGCAGTAGAATGGCCTTACTGAAGAGCACAGTGACTTTCAACGTGGCACCGTCATAGGATGCCAATTTTCATCAAAGAAGTTCATCAAATGTCTGCCCTGCTAGAGCTGCCCCGGTCAACTACAAGTGCTGTTATTGTGAAGTGGAAACGTCTAGGAGCAACAACGGCTCAGATGTGAAGAGGTAGGCCACACAAGCTCACAGAATGGAACTGCCGAGTGCTGAAGAGCACAGCGCTTAAAAATAATCTGCAACACTCACTACTGTGTTCCAAACTGCCTCTGGAAGCAACGTCAGCACAATAACTGTTTGTCGGGAGCTTCTTGAAATGGGTTTCCTTGGCCGAGCAGCCGCACTCAAGCCTAAGATCACCATGTACAATCATCTAGCAGTCTGACGGTCTAATCTGGGTTTGGCATAGTGCCAACTGTAAAGTTTGGAGAAGGAGCAATAATGGTCTGGGGCTATTTTTCTTCATTCGTGCTAGGCCCCTTAGTTCCAGTGAATGGAAATCTTAACACTACAGCATACAATAACATTCTAGACAATTCTGTGCTTCCAACTTTGTGGCAACAGTTTTTGGAATACCTCCGTGTACAAAGCGAAGTTCATACAGAAATGGTTTGACGAGATCGGTGTGGAAGAACTTGCCTGGCCTGCACAGAGCCCTGACCTCAACCCCCTTGAACACCTTTGGGATGAATTGGAACCCCGACTGTGAGGCAGGCCTAATCGCCCAACATCAGTGCCCGACCTCACTAATGGTCTTTTGGCTGAATGGAAGCACTTCCCCGCAGCAATGTTCCAACATCTAGTGGATAGAGTGGAGGCTGTTATAGCAGCAAAGGGGGGGGACCAACTCCATATTAATGCCCATGATTTTGGAATGAAATGTTTGATGAGCAGGTGTCTACATACTTATGGTCATGTAATGTATGTTAAGTGAGGATGTATCTCTCATTAAACAAGCTTTCAAAGTTATGACCTTTTATTGAAAGTGACTTGAAAGTTTAGTTGGTGAAAATGCAACTTTCTGCCATGTTTCATTGGTGGGGTGTTTGAGTTTAATCCACTTACAGCTCATAAGTGACTAGAGGGGACTATGGAAGGTGAATTAGGGAGCAGAGCCTGCAGTATTCTCAGCATTCTCTCCAGTTCAGAGTGTGACTTAGTGGATTAGAGGAACAGTAGTTTCTCTCTCAGCCTCCTGCGGCATGCTGTATGTGGCCTTAATTTTTCATGATACAACTGCATTGGAAGTGTATCGACTCATCAATATTGGGAGTCCCTACACCTAAAGGTTTAGTTCTTAGTAACGCTATATAACCTAGCATGCCTGGTCCTTTGATTTAAAGTCATCTATGATTTTTTTTGTTTAAATGCTCACAAAAGTCAGTAACTAGTATGCGTAATAGCTTTGCTTAATTACGAATAACATTATCGGGCTCCCGAGTGGTGCAGCGGTCTAAGGTACTGCATCTCAGCGCTAGAGGCATCACTACAGACCCTGGTTCGATTCCAGGCTGTATCACAACCGGCCGTGATTGGGGGTCCCATAGGTAGGTGCACAATTGGCCCAGCATTGTCCGGGTTAGGGTCTGGCCGGGGTAGGCTGTAATTGTAAATAAGAATTTGTTCTTATTAACTGACTTGCCTAGTTAAATTTAAAAAAATAAGAAAATAATGAGCAAATTCATCAAATGAATACACCAAACATTTGGTCCTCTATAAATAATATATGTACTGTTTATAGGCTATATGACAAATGGATGGTGTGGTGTCGGTGCAAAGCCCTGCAGTGTGAAGTGTTGCCACTCAGAGAAACACTCCGGCTAGCATCATCCCTCTTCTCCTGAAACAGCATGCTACTCCACTTAGCAGCCTCCATTTGGGGTGGCAGAACAAACACTGTTTTAGCACTTTTATCTTAATGCACTGCAAAACTCTGGAGCACTGAAGGCATGATTATTGTACAGAGACAAGAACGGCGTGCATTTAAAGCAAGGACTTATTTAAATAGAGACTTACTGCCAACCATGTGACACTCCTGCTTTTTCTTTCCCCCAGCCTCCTAGAGGGAGAATTCGTTTGTCTGTCTCTTTGTGCATTTCCTTAGCTTGTTTTCAATGGACTTATTCCGCACATCCCTTTTCTGTGACACTGATTCCGTGGATACTTATCCTGAGTGAAATTGCAATGTTCTGCTGCATGTATTCATTGTAGAGTAGGGACTGTATCTTCCAGCTTGTAGACTATCTTTTCATCCCTTCTGTTGGCTAGTTTGGCTCGGCACACAATTTCAAGGGGAGACATTTTAGGTGAAAATATGACACTGGGGTTTGATAGTGTGCATTTTGTTGAAATTGAAGAGTGGCATATGGCCAGCGTTGGCCCCTGTCTCTCAGCAGTAGGTGTGTAGGTGAGCCCCGGCAGACCACCGTAAAAGCCGATCTGGTGCCACGCCCGTCTAATGCGGTCTTTAGCATCTCTGATAAAATGCTCATCTCCAGCTGCTCCATGCGTGCTGCTGGAAACCACAGCAACCCAGGCATGTTCCCACAGCTCCAGAGGCCACTGATTTAATGGTGGCACGGTGTCAATGGTGACCTCATCCACTGATGTCTGCACAGCTAATGCCCCAACATGTGACGTTGACACTCTACAAGACTGTGTATACAGTACAGTGAGGGTGAGATGGATCGGCAGAGAGAGTGTCATATGTCTCTCTATGGATGGTGGAGAATGATGGACACTCGACGTGAGGGCAGTGATGTCAGCAGAACAATTCTGAAATGTGTTGTGTTTTCCAAAATACTTTGTCTGTGAAGTCTGTGTAGTCAGACAGAAATAGTAATAACAATCAGTCTTACCATGACATTCTAATTTATTTATATTTGGAAAAAACCTTTTAGACTATGCCATGTTTTGTTATTCAGACTATGAAAGATTCATTATCTATCAAATCAATCACCCACTATTAATGTTAATGGCTTTAAGTGTTAGCAAAGTAACCGACCACAAACCACCCCAAAGGAGCTCAGAGTCTGCAGCTCATCAGCCCTCAATTTGGTGAGGAATGAGAGGCAAGAGAGGGAGAGAAAGACAGAGCGGGAGAAAAATGGAGGGAGAGCGAGAGGGGGAGAGCCACTGCCGCCCACCGCTGCCTGGCCCTGACACCTTGTGAAGAGCGCTCATTCATCACACGGCGTAGGGCTTGAGCCTCCGTAAATCACTGTGGATAAAGGACGCGCCGTAAAGAATGGAATTGTGAAGGTAAGGGTTTTAAATCCCCCTAGATGATCCGAGATAAACACAGAGAGACTTTTGACAGTCCCTCGTTACCGCCGCCAGCGAGAGGAGCTGTCACCGCTCCCTCCTCGCCTTTCATCTTGCGGTAACAGTCTGGCTGCTAATATCCTCAATTATCTCTGCAATATGTTGCTGGGAAAAAGGGAAAGTTCCGAAGGAAGCGTTCACACAATTTAAAAGTTTTAATTTGACAGCTTGTGGTGTAATGATGGGTTCTGATGAGGGTAGGGGGCCCCAGCCTACACCCAGCCAGTGACAAATGATTGGGCTGTACCGGGGTTGGTTAGTGGGTGTCAAGAGATGCTGGATCAGATGTCAAGAAGCCAAATACATGTTTCGCAGGATGATTTAAAAATTCTATTTACTCTCGGTGGAGAATGTGGGCAGGGTTTAATTATGGCAGGGCCATGACATTTCAACTGATGACAGTGGTGGTGGTAGACATGTCTGGGTATCTGTTTCTTCTCCTGCTCTAAGAGCCTGTTAACATAGTTGTTTTGGAAAAGGAACATTAAATGGGTCTTTGTATCGAGACAATCATAGACGTACTGAAGATGACAATAGTGACAATTTCACATGGGTTTTTCTCAATGTAATGGCCTTAGTTTGTTCTCAGTGGAGTACTTGTATTATATTTCATCTAACATACACAACTCTGGGGCAAAGCAGACAGATACAGTTGAAGTCGGGAAGTTTACATACACCTGAGCCAAATACATTTAAACTCATTTTTTCACAATTCCTGACATTCAATCCAAGTACAAATTCCCTGTCTTAGGTCAGTTAGGATCACCACTTTATTTTAAGAATGTGATATGTCAGAATAATAGTAGAGAGAATTATTTATTTCAGCTTTTATTTCTTTCATCACATTCCCAGTGGGTCAGAAGTTTACATACACTCAATTAGTATTTGGTAGAATTGCCTTTAAATTGTTTAACTTGGGTAAAACATTTCAGGTAGCCTTCCACAAGCTTCCCACAATAGGTTGGGTGAATTTTGGCCCATTCCTCCTGACAGAGCTGGTGTAACTGAGTCAGGTTTGTAGGCCTCCTTGCTCGCACACGCTTTTTTTAGTTCTGCCCACAAATTTTCTATAGGATTGAGGTCAGCCTTTCAGGTTATGTCGATATAGGACTCGTTTTACTGTGGATATAGATAATTTTGTACCCGTTTCCTCCAGCATCTTCACAAGGTTCTTTGCTGTTGTTCTGGGATTTATTTGCACTTTTCGCACCAAAGTACGTTCATCTCTAAGCGGTATGACGGCTGCGTGGTCCCATGGTGTTTATATTTGCGTACTATTGTTTGTACAGATGAACGTGGTACCTTCAGGCGTTTGGAAATTGCTCCCAAGGATGAACCAGACTTGTGGAGGTCTACAATTTGTTTCTGAGGTCTTGGCTGATTTATTTTGATTTTCCCATGATGTCAAGCAAAGAGGCACTGAGTTTGAAGGTAGGCCTTGAAATACATCCACAGGTACACCTCCAAATGACTCATATGATGTCAATTAGCCTATCAGAAGCTTCAGAAGCCATGACTCCATTTTCTGGAATTTTCCAAGCTGTTTAAATGCACAGTCAACTTAGTGTATGTACATTTCTGACCCACTAGAATTGTGGTACAGTGAATTATAAGTGAAATAATCTGTCTGTAAACAATTGTTGGAAAAATGACTTGTGTCATGCACAAAGTAGATGTCCTAACCGACTTGCAAAAGTTATAGTTTGTTAACAAGAAATTTGTGGAGTGGTTGAAAAACAAGTTTTAATGACACCAACCTAAGTATATGTAAACTTCCGACTTCAACTGAATACTCACAATGTATTGTATTGACCTGACTACTTATTGAACCTGAAATGCCATATTATTTAGCCACTCGTTGATATTGATATTCTTTGGAACCTGTATAACTAAATGGAGAGGAGTGAATTTGCATAGATAGGGCGTCCATCCATCCGTCCGTCCGACTGATAATGACGGCGGAGTCACAGTGCATGATGGAGACACAGAGGGCATGCGACTGTCACATGAAGGTTGACTGGCTCATTAAAGGAAAGATCCCCCCATGGCACCTAGTCAGGTAATTGTCTTTTTTTCCCCTTCCGTTTTTTCAATGCTGATATATATACATAGCTTCAACTGGGGAGGATAAATCAATCATTTCAAGTGTCTTGTGTAATAAGTGAAAGTTATAAATCATGGGATTTGCTCTCAGGTTTATGAAATATTGGCTGTCGAGGTGGGATACATTATCCCCAGTCAGTTAGTCAGTCAGTGTTCCTGGACCGAGGCAGTCAGTCAGTCAGTCAGTGTTCCTGGACCGAGGCAGGCAGACAGTCAGTCAGTGTTCCTGGACCGAGGCAGGCAGACAGTCAGTCAGAGGTGCAGGTGTCAAAGCACGTAGGCACGTAGGCAAGCTTTGGCTAATAGAAGGATCCATCTATAGAAGAAACGTTCACTCCATCAAGGGCTCTGTATGACGCGCAATTAGTCCACATAATACAGATCTAGGATCTTAATTTGAGCCAGTTTGCTACAGCAAGAAAATAATCCTGCAGCAACTACAACTGAACATTTTAATGATTATGTTGATTATAATTATTTGATATTATTGTAGGGTTTCGTACATTTTTGGTACGGGAAAATGAAGTCTGGAATTTCAAAGTGGAAATCACATACTTCAGAAGCCTTTTTTAACCTCAAATATACTACATTTCCTTTATTCCAGGAAAGATCTCCTGCAACAGTGTGATCAAATTAAGATCTTACATCTGTATTAACATAGGGATCAGACCAGCGTTTTCATAGGGAGTATAACTCCATGTTCAAGTTTGTTCACATCAAAGTAACAGTGTCAATCTTCCTACTGCTAGTGTAATTGCCTCCGGTTAATGACTATTTCATGTGACTAGAATCAGTCCTAAGGCTGAACTTGATCGCTACAATGGTACACACATTTTATAGCTCGCATTAACAGGGTTTCCTTGATAGATAAAATAAGTAAATAACTGGTTTGGTGATGGAGTGAAACCAGGATAACAAATGGGCCCTTTCTGATAACAACCCCCCTGTGAGACACCCTGGCATAAGAGACAGACAGAGAGAGAGGTTGAGGAGAGAGGCAGAGCTGAAACAGCCCACTGCTCCCAGTGGAAAAGCTCCATGTCCCACACAAGGATGGATTGGGGAGATTTGTAATAGTCCTGCTGCTTTTGACAAAGTGACCCAGTGAGACCTTCATCCTCATTGCCTTAGTGAAAAGGGCATCGGCAGTCGAGCTGTAGCTGAGATAAGTGGGGATCTGTCGTTTTGGGCTGCTCTGTTATAAATGGCTGCCACCTCAATCACGTGAGACAAGAGCGCTATCTCCCCTGACAACCTCTTTCTGACTTGACATGCAAAAATCTAATTGATACAAGGAGAGGGGAGGAGAAGGGGAGAGAGATTGAGGAGATATGGCTTTGGGGAAAGTTTTTTCTTTACATCAAAGTTGAAAAGCCGTCTGTGGCAGGAAGAGACAATTTCAAGATTGAGGCCTCTTACACCCATTTCTATCTGCACAGTGACCACAGATGGAACCTGTAGGCTGTTGTACCACCCACTGTACAAATTTCATGACAATACCTGCATGCTGACAGTACCATAGCCTTTGGATATCATTTACAGGGTCATAAATTCATGCGTTTTGAATACCATAAGCCATTATAAGAGTTGCTGTTTTTCACCACTTAGTGACCTGCGTGTGCTGTGGGTACGGCAGAAGAGGCTTATATTCTAGGATGAGGGTAAAGAGATTATACAACCTTGACGGTGTGTTTTATGTGGGTGTTGCTATGGACAAGCGCAGTACTTTGTTGATCAGAGTGTGTCTGAAATAGCAGAGTTGGTTGACAGAGGAGGTTGGCTGAGGAGATAGTGTGGGTTGAAAAGATCCATCTATCTGTTCTTTTATCTCTCTCTATGGCTTTCACTTAATAATGTACTTATTGGGACTTTTCTACTGCCTAAATATTAACTTTTTTCTTCTCGAGTACAATCTTGCCGAGTTAGATGAGCAAGTTGGTCATACAATGCTTGTGTTTTCGACCACTTTTAAGTTCTCGACCACTTTTGAGTTGAAGTTGTTTTCTTTGTGCCGACTTGGAAATTGGAAATACTGTTTAACGTCTCTTATTAAACAAACATCCAAAATGAAAGCATTCCCTCTTGAACATACCAAGTGATTAAACTTTATCTCTTTGAAATCTACACAGCTTAATCTTGTACAAAGATACACTGACTGCTGGCAAAGCCCTAGAAGACCAAAGTGTGAAGAAAGCGATCAGAAGGATAAAAGTGAGTGAGAGAAACTGAGAGAAAAAATGAGTACATGTGGTGAAGGGCGTATGATAGAGGTCAAACTCAGCCCCATGTGCACCTGGTCCCCCTAGCGAGGCCATTTGCTGTCACCTCCACTGCTGCTCTCCACAACCAAGACACCCCTCTCTGCATTCAATCCTTTCAGGAAACGCTGTGCCCTTCCCACCAACACCCTGATGTTTGATTCATTCTCCAACACCCGGAGGACACTCATAACAAAAACAGGAAAAAGGGAGGAGAGAAAAAGAAGAAGAAAAAAAGAAATTAGAAAAAGACTGAAACATCAGATTTGTAATTCCCATTTGTGGACGTGAATGGAATGAGGGGCCCAACACAGAACAAAAGAGAATACGTTGTTTGATAGGGACAAAAGACAAAGAGGAGAAAACAAACAAATCAAGAATCCCTCCACCCCACCGCCACCCCTCCTCTCTTTCGCCTCTTTTGTTTGACTCAAGGTTTGTGGAGTGGATGGGGCCTGGAGATGCCTGCGGGGGGTGGGGGGTTGCTTTGCTCGGCACCTCTCAACGTGCTCTCTCTTAATCAGAGGTTGATTAAGCACACTTTGAGAAGCATGGATTATGGGGCTCCCCTCGGACCGAGCTAAATTGGTCGGAAGGGAAGGAAGGCAGAGCGTGTATCTCAGCCAGGGGAACTTTTGATGTGTCAGTCAGTGCGTCTGGCATGGTTTGCTTTTATTGACCTCCCCAGCCTTGATTTGTGACAGATCCCCCGGTGCTGGGGTGAGAAAGGAAGGGAGGGTGGGGTGGGAAAGGGTAAAAAAGATTGAGCTGCTATGCAAGAAAAGAATCCCCCAAATTCTGCTGACCCAATGGAATGGTCCCAAGCGTAGCACGGCACGCACTGCATAAAAACCATTAACAAAGCATCAGCAGCCGAGCAAAACGATTGGCTTGATTGAAACTAAAGACATTTCCCACCGAGCCTCTACATTTTGAATCAGAGAACACAATGTAAACAGCAGGTTTCACTCACAGATATTGTCTCTCATCTACCGTTAATGTGTTGAAGAAAGTGCCTTTGCATAGGTTTCAACATCCGTACCCATTTCTAGACAGCGTGTGTCGTTTATGGATTCATGGATACTAATAGTATGATGCTTTCTTCCCGTGTGCTGTGCTCTGACTAGTTTGTAACCCCTTCAGAAAGGGTAGGCATTATTCATGTTGCGCTGGTAGCAGCACTGTTAATGTAATGAGTCAGGCTGTTAATTTAATGTGATCTCGCCTCAGACACAAAGGGTCAACCTGAGACCCTGGCTGGCGCAGACAGAGACCTATGCGCCCTACATAACAACGATGGGACGTGTCATAGCTGATTTATATTGCCCTTGAACCTGCCAATAATAAGACCTTGTGGGCTTGCCTTTAAAAGAAGCCTGCGAAAGAGAGCACTGGCAGCCAGGGAGATAACATGAACGCTGTGTTCCCACCTATTGAAAGCCTGGCGCGGTACAGCTGAAGGCTTTTAAAGGCACCCATGTAATCTAAATGTGTCATTTCTCTCACACAGCACAGCGCTGGGATGCATTGATATCAGATAGCCCTGAGATGAATCTGACTTGACCTGTGAACATCAGAGTCGATGGCTTCTGCATCGCTACACAGGCATGAGAGGAATCAGCAATGGGTTCTAGGAGATAGGCATCGACACATTCAACTAGGCACAACACACCATTTTTGATAGCATACTGTAGGCACAGAACACATAGATTTCATAATAAAGAGATACGCATTAATGTCATTTCAAACTCTCAAGTCTCTCCAGACAGGATGGCAATCAGTCTGTTTATCATTTTGCCACCATTTTATTTACATCACAGAACATAGCTGCACAAACACCCTATCCATCCCTGAACACAACGCCATGGTAACTGGAGGAGGGAGATGCACTGTGTTTTTTTGAAGCAGCCTTATTAACTCAACCCACTTGCCCATGTAATTAAAGTGTGCTTACAGTGCAGCTAATATTCACTATGTAACCTGCGAAGGCACACAATAATTATGTGGGGCGTGACTGACAGAGATCAGGCAAAACAAACAAAGCGGGCCAGCCATCAGTCAAGTCAGTGTTGGGCCAGGTTAATAAGGATGCTCCTGCAGCTCTGTTAGATGAAGTCTGGGACTCATTCCTAGCTAATCCAATTACAGTTTGATTTTAAGGAGCTTTTTAACAATGTCACTGTCACAGACCATTTAAAATAGTCCCACTCCAGACCTTTATGAAGCTATCCTAAGCGGACAGTATTAACAAGGTAAAGAAAGTCCTTCACGATAACTCAACGCAACCTTGAGAGGAACCAGACTCATTGACATGGGCAAATACCAAATTAGAGGACATTTGACTTGTCTGGCCAGTGCAAATTGTGCCTATATTATAGTTGGATGGGTACAGTCCAGCTCTCTCTGTCCCGGGGTCTGGGAGGCAGACAGGAAAAATCTGGGTTTATTGGGAGAATCCCACATGTAGTGGAGTGGACCTGTGATCGATTGGGATCTGAAGTGGCTTAGCTGTGCCTCTGTGTGTCAATAGCGTCACCTTCTCCCTCACCTCTCTGATAAACCGTAGGCTCCTGCTCCACATATACCCCAGGCTGTGGACACACAAACTATCTGTATGCTGAGCCATCCCTGAGTCATCCCAGTCTCTAAATGCACCAAATGCAGGAGTCCAGACTCTGAGGGGTTAAGTGTTGAATTGAGGAGACATTAGAATGCACTTCACAGCACCCTGGCACGGTAGATTGAAACAAGGATTTAATTGGCTCCATATCAGGGTTAGATAGTGCCGTTGTTGACTTTTGATAGAAAAACAAGGTGACTGATATTACGGAGATAAGCAAAAATCCCAACTCAATCACATCAATACGTTTCTAAGGCGTGTACAGGTGGCTCACCTTGCAACCAATGACAGTGGCGCTCGCTGAAAAGATAGGCATCGGAGGTTGTGTCTTGTGTCTGCATTGTCACACGTTTATTGCTGTGTGTGTGCATGTCAATTTCTCTCACAATCATCACAGTGCAGTTGTATCAACATGATCTTGGCACAGAGGTCATGGGATTCAAAGGCATACATTTCAGTTGCTCTAGTTCCTGCTTCCTCACAGAGCATTACAGGAAGCCCCATCAAAAGGGTCACCTTTGAGCAGTGCTTTATGGGTATTTGTTTCATAGGCGACTGTATTACTTCACCCATACACTATAACTGTGAAAGCTGTTAGGATGTAATTCCACACACATGTATCTATGAAATTGTACTCGTTGAGGTATTAATAAAAACAATTTTTAAAATCTATTTTGTTTTTAAGAGGACCCATTTCTAAGGGATTTGACCTAACAACGGAAGGCCTAAACACTTAGTGGCAGCAGGACATGTGCATTACAGGTGAAGCCCTTTCTTTGTGTGGCGAAACCTCAGACTGGGTGAACACACTGGTGTTGACACTGTCTCTCTTTGTCTAAGCCTATTATCTTGTGCCCCGCAGTTTGCTTCATTCATTCCCAAATGCCACTCTTCGCATATGAGAGCATATCAGTCTCCATGGAAACTCATTTTACCAATACTTTGTTGACACCAAATGACCCTGCTCTCATACTTACCATCACAGCTCTTTGCATGGAGGTGGCCTGTTTTCATTTGGAGATTAAACATTTTAAGGCAAATGTAGCCCCCGCTGGCTTGCTAGCTGTGATACTGAATTCAGAGGTGGAACATGTAGAAAGGCCAATGTGATGTATTCATAGCCATTTCCAGAGGTTTTCAGGAAGAATGCTCACTGAACTGTTTCTATTGAGGACATTTTGTTGGTCACATACCTTCCATTCAATCTGTCAGATGGCTTGACTTACAAATAATCTTCTGTTAAAGTGTTATTTGTTTGGACATGTGGAATCTCACTGTACTCTAATCACATATCTAACTTTAATATCATACCCATAACCACCTCAGCAAGTTACCTCACTGATTTGTTTAACTGCTGAAAATGCTTAACATACTCAGTGCACATTGCCAAATTTCCAATGTTTTTCATAAGTGAGTTTTTGACATTTTAATGACTGACAACCACAGATGGCAGTAGCACAGTGCACGGACATAACATGTACATCTGTATGCTCTATTTTTACGCTACTATCCATAGCTATTTCTGTAGTTATGTATTGACCAGGATCAGTTTCAGGAAGTATTGGCTTTGGATCAATGAGGCCACGGGATTCTCTTTGGAATATTTACACTTGTGTCTTTCTCTGCAAGGCCCACAGATAATTGGTTGAAGGGAGAGTCCAGGAAGGTCAGCCAAGAAAGCAGCCGTAGGTGCCAGCGTGAAATCTACAGGAACTACAATTACTTCAACAGTGAGCCGCTGGAACAAGGTGAATGACAGGTAGGAAATAATTCATATGAATTACCTGCTGTATTATGAATAACCACCTGCTGAGAGGACATAGCACGGTCAGTTATAAGCCAAATTGGTTTTCAATAGTCCTTTTTTTGTCATTTGTTGGCAATTACCCTAGTTCTCGTGATAATATAGTCACAAATGAACCTCCGAGAACATTTCTTCCTTATGGCTTTTTGGGAGGGACAAGGTTGAAGTTGGCATGCAAGTGATCACACAAATATATTTTGGTTACTCCTCTGTCCTCTGCTATTTTAACTTATTCTATTGAAGCTGATGCTTACCTTTTTCCAAGCCAGCTCTCCTATTAATAATTAATTATAAATTAACCAAAAAAACATACAGTATATAGCTTACATTTTACACTTGACTGTGACACACACTACTACTGTAAGTTATTCTATAAGAAATCCTCCCATCCCAGAGATCACTTATCACATTCCGTTTTTTGGGGCGGTAAATATCTGACCTTGCAGTGCAGAGACATAAAGTCTGTCACTCAAACAATTATGACTTCTTTGTTTCCTTCTGGATATCATTCTCGAGAGAAGACTCAAGCAGTCTGAGTACTTAAACCTGGTGATTCAGTGCTCCTAGTGGAATGGTTGTCTCTCCCCATCTCCAAATCCTAGACTGGTTGCCTCAGGATACAGAGGATGGGGAGAAAAACCCTAATTGGTGCTGAATGTGTGGACCATTAATGGGTGGTAATAATAGTTGAGATTTTACGACTCCCTCCACATTAGGCCTTTAAGAGAGTTTCACCTGTAGAAAAGGACACCTCATACTTTCTGCTATCTCTTCCTGTCAAGGTGTTACAGTGTATGATAAAGAACAAGAGGGAGGAAACTTCCGATAAGGCCATGACAAACAGCAACACCTGATGTAAAGCTGTGGTGTATGTATTACCCAGATAGTTGGAAGCTGAACAGTATCATTCATGAAGGACAACCTATTCCAAGCAGTTTATAATTCCTTTGTGGTTGCTATGACTGCCAGTGGTGAACAGCAGGGGTTGAACATGGAATGGCTAGCTGGTGTAATGTAATCACATATGTGGTCTCACGTCCCCTTGCACGGTGTTGACCACAACATTCGGTGCTATCATACCTTTTCTACTGGAACATGATGAAGGCTCCACACTGTTTGCATTTCAGTTGATGAGGAAATGTCTGAGCATTTGAAAGATGGCTTCTGTTTACCCATGTCTAATAACCCTCTGCATAGGAAAGCCTTTGAAACACTTACCATGTCCAGAGACATTGCATGACTGTGTTGGAATCTAGAAGAGAAAAGGAGGATTTAAGAAAATAGAATACTTTGATGAATGTGTTCTGTGTTATAAAATAATTTGGGAAACATCTTTGGTGCAACACTAGATGCCATAAAAGGGTCTCAGAGCTACAGTAAAAAGTCTATAGTAGCTAGAAACTAAATGGTGAAAACAGTCTTAACAGTAGGGAAACAACGCAACACATGGACCTAAGGAATTGTTGATTCAACAAAGGTTAAAACCGTCATTACAATACAATATTATTTCAAAGTCTAGGGTTAAATTATTTAATTGCAATTTCTCGCTTGATAAATACTCTCTTCTCAGTCCAGATGTGATCAAGTTGAGACAGACAGGGCACATTTGCTTGGGAGTGTAATATTTTTCTATGTCAACTAGAAGTCCTTTTAAATCAGAGGATCCAAGTATTTTCACCTCATTTGATCAATGTATTTCATTTGAATCCTATCATTTCTCATGCACCACCATTCACAGTGAAATTTCACTCTATGGTAATTTTTCTGTGTGAACTGGAGATCAGAGATGGTTGATTGTGGAGGGCCCTTGTCCAGCCATATTTCACAGTGTCCTCTGAAGGAGTAACTCCAGCACCCTGTAAGGTGACTTCTCATTATACTTCAACTTCATGTTATTAACTTCCTGTTAACAATGCAGGATGGATAGCAGCAGTGGCACCCCGAGGGCCCTGGCTAATGTCTCCTGTAGTATGTCTAGTGCCACAAGCCTATATATCTCACTTCTCAATTAGAAATGTCTGGAAAGGGAAATTAACATAGACTGCATCATAAAAGGCCTGACAACAGAGCTAATACAATTACAGTAGAGTGATTAAAAAATATGAAAAAGGTGATGTATTACATTGATCATAAATGCATTCCCAATTAATTTAATTGAACAGTACGCTATAATGTTGTAGTTAAAATATGTCCTATTAGTGTTTGGCTCATGCATGCATAAGAATTAATTATTGAATAATTGTTAGTGTATTTCAACAGTGGCAAGGCTGTGAAGGATGATGTATCTTCTTCAGTGGCTGTCCAGAGATAGGGCTTAATTACAGTGGATAGCCTTATCTCCTCGCTTTAATCCGCTTTTTGGAGTCTCCCCCGCCCACTCACACCATCTAGTCGATATCATCAGACCGCTGGCAGAGCCACAGAGAGAAAGTGATCCCCATTTCTCTGTCACATTAAGGGTCATTCATGGAGTCTCCGCCTCAGACCTGACTTAGAGCACGATGTGGAAGAGCTAAGAAGAATGGTCTGTATAGAATATGACCCTCATATAACAGGTTAGAGCTCCCTGGCACATACACACTAGTATACTCTTTGTCAACAGAATAGACTTCAACAATGTATTACTATAACGCTATCAGAAAATTGTCTCATTTCTTTGCCAAAAGCAATTTTTATGGACATAGCCTACACTAGCTGTGATGTTTTGAAGGTGTGTTCATATTCTGATGCTTTCCGGTAGTGCTATACTTCCATATTGCCAAAAAGGGTTTGTCAGTTGGATTAGGACTATGATAAAAGAGGCAATGTTGTTGAAATTTCTCCGTTTCCTTCATTTACATGTAATTCAATCAATCCATTGAAACAGCGGGGGGTTAAACGGCTAAATTCTGTACACCGAATACAACATGCCAACTGCTGATCTTGTAGTGATGGTAATAGCACTGTCAAGTTTGACAATTCCGAGAAAGCAATACTGTTATTCCCCATATTCATTTTTCAAAATCTAATTTTACTTTCATTTCTTCACCAACACAGAGCTGTCAAGCTGAACATGTAATTCAATGAGCGTCAGCCGTTGGCTTGATCATTTCTTCATTTTATTTTTAATGGTGCATATACCATTCAAAATTACTTCAGTTTGAGGATACGTAAATCATTTGGTGCTTCTATTGGACTTGACTGTGGTTTGCAGTAATCTGAGGCTGTGTCCAGGCTATATTCATCCAGTGTTATGTATGCCAGTGTTGTGTAGTCTACCTAAAGGCTTGGGGGAGAGGGGAACATTTGATCGGAGAGTGATGTGTACTGCAATGCTTGAGACTATGGCCCTCTTTATTCAGAGTTGCGGCCGAAATGGGCTGTCAAAATGGAGGAAATTGAAACCAGTCAATATTGCACATCTCGGGCTGTTGAGGCATTGTGAGAGCACCCTAGCTTAAATTGCCAACAGCAGTCAAAGCCAGAGCAGATATCAACACAAGGGCACACACATGCATTTACACACAAAGCCCTCCCCCAATGCCAAATGCCTCATATCTGTTGGAACCTCCACAGAGAATGGCAGCTGAAAAACATGCTTAAGCCAAGGTCATTCCTTCCTATGTTAGAAAGAAACAGCAAACTAATGCCTGCATCTGTCTGGCAGTCATCAAGTCCATTGGACCAATCACTCTGTGAGAGCTGAGATCATTTTAATGAGAGGAGGTGAGTAGTGGTTTCTCCTCTCAGCTTTCAGCCCTCAGTGGAGCACTATGAAAAGAGCTTTCCAGACAAACAGTTTGCTGTTCTCAGGATTTGGAGAGACCTTTTTAATCCCCACCACCTTGTTAAATAGCGGGATTTGAAGCCTGTTTCTTAATCAAGTCTCAGTACAAATAGGATCATCTCCCGTCTTTCTCAGCCTTTCCCTGTGCGGAGTGGGAATTATAGGTGTTCTAGTGGTACTCGTGTTGGTTGTTTTATCTGAGACGTTTGAACAACACTTCAGCTGTTTCCAAGCAGGCTGCGGTACACTACAGTAATTTTCATCAGCTCGCTTGTTCAGGTAATGTTCCTCCAGGAACACTGATCTCAGGGCTTATCTTGTTAAGAGCCCCCCTGCCATCTTAAAGAAATGACTGGCTGGCGGAGACTGGGCCCAGCTTTTAGGAACATTATTGGGGATGGGAGAATGACACTAATTAGACTCATTGTCATGTTTAAAAATCAAGCTCGGTACATTCGCTTGTTTGAATTTGCTTGTTTGAATCAAAAGCTCAATTGCAGAGTATGAAGTATAATCTTCTAGTTTGAAATGACATAGAGAATCAACAAAAATGTGTCATAATATTAGGTATATCGAAAACACTTTGGATGGAATTCTATCATGACACAATGCATTTCAAAGCACACAAAAAGTAAACAATATATTTACCTGCACAGGGACACAATAGGAAGCAGCTTCTGAGATGCAGCTTCTGAGATGGGTAGGCACAATGTGGTTTACACCTGCAATACAGCGTAGACATGAGACAAAACAGTAGAGTGAAAAGGAAGCACTCCCCCATCCATATCAACAGGGCCGCAGTGGAGCAGGTCAAAAGCTTCAAAGGTTCCTTGGCATGCACATCACTGATGACCTGAAATGGTGCCATCACCGTGGGGAAGAAGGCGCAACACTGCCTCTTCAACCTCACGCAGTTGAAGAAATTCTGCATGGCCCTAAGACCCTGTCATGACGTTGGCCTGGGGGTAGGTTTATGACAGTCATAAATACCTCTTCCCACCCCCCCCCCCCCGTTCCTCTCCCTACTCTACTGATGTGACATTAGAAAGCCCCTTTGGTTAACATAGAGATTCTGGGAACATCAGAAGTTGGGGGGAAATGAACTATATTCTGGTAATCCGACCAACTGAACATATGCGGTGGTACTTAAGGTATATTATGTCAGTTCGGTTGTCATCTGGCACATTCTCATCATTGATAGAATGACATAAACTCTACTGTGGAAAGTCTAAACATCAGAGGTATCGGATTCACATGGAATTGTTGTTTAATTCAAATGTTTGAATATGAAATTATTTGTGAAGAGATGAAATGTAATTTTAGTTTCCAAATGAGAGATTTGGGTTTTCATAAGTTTGCTCAACCAGTGGCCCGCCCCTGTGAAGAGACATGGGTAATAAACTTTTCAGACACACCCCTCTCCCTCCACTATATAAGCCATTGACGAAAATTTAACCTCCTGTTCCGGGTACATTAGGATGACGATCCGATGTCAGAACTGTTCAGATAATAACTACAGAACTAAGCCAACATCAGCATGAGCTTTGGTTGTGAATGGTATGAACTTTGAATCGTATTCACTATAGAAGTGATACCTCCTAGACGTTGTTAGCAACAGCAGCTGCAAACGTAAATTAGGACAGACAGAGTATCCCGTCTACTAGACAATGACGTTACTACAACATATCCAATTTACCAGCAGAGACATTCTTCAAAGGACAAAGGACTCGGTTGGGCAACACGGCCTTCCATCTACCACCAACCTACTGAAGCGCAGCTCAGAGTAAATATTTATTGCATTTTCCTTTTCCAAATGGGCGGTAATTTAGAATGCATAAGATATTGTATTTACGATAGCACAGCTTCGCCCTTTGTTCCTCAGTCTTCCCGCTCTTTCACTCAAACCTAGCCCCTTTTCTTTTGTGTAACAAGCTGTCTTATCTGTTCCGCCCGCTAGAGACGTTTTCCTTTATGACGTAATTTGTAATCAAGGTATGATTTATTCCGTGTATATGTAATTCTGTGTGATTTAGTTAGGTATTTAGTAAATAAATAATTAAACCCAATTTTGTATTGCTGATTCAACTTGTTAGCCAGGGTTCGTGAAGAATTTACAACTTTCAGATGAGACTGAATAAGATGACGATTAATATTGACTGCTATTGATGTAAAATATTATAAGGTCTTTAAGAGTTTTTTCAGAAGATAACAGCTCTATAAATATTATTTCGTGGTGCCCCTCCTCTCTAGTTAATTATATTTACATGATTAGTTCAATCAGGTAATATTAATTACGGAGAAAGTATTTTATAGAATAGCATGTCATAACACTTAATCCGGCATAGCCAAAGACACGACAACCCTCACAAACTTCTATAGATACACCATTGAGAGCATTCTGTCAGGCTGCATCACCGCCTGGTACGGCAACTGTAACGCCCTCAACCGCATCACCGAGGGCACGCTGCCTGCCCTCCAGAACATTTATAGCACTCAGTGTCAAAGGAAGGTCAAGAAGATCAGCAAGGACCTCAGCCACCCGAGCCACGGTCTGTTTACTATACTACCATCTAGCAGACAGAGACGGTACAGGTGCATCAGAGCTACCTGCTCGGTACTCAGCCCTGATCCTTGAGACTAATGCCCCATGTATGTACAGTCCATTCGGACAGTATTCAGACCCCTTGACTTTTTCCATATTTTTTTACGTTACAGCCTTATTCTAAAATGGATAAAATAGTTTTTTCCTCATCAATCTACCCTCTAATGACAAAGCAAAACCAGGTTTTAGAAATGTTTGCAAATGTTTGCAAAAAACTGAATTATCACATTTACATAAGAATTCAGACCCTTTACTTAGTACATTGTTGAAGCACCTTTGGCAGCAATTACAGCCTCGAGTCTTCTTGAGTATATTGCTACAAGCTTGGCACACCTGTATTTGGGGAGTTTCTCCCATTCTTCTCTGCAGATCCTCTCAAGCTCTGTCAGGTTGCATGGGGAGCGTCGCTGCACAGCAATTTTCAGGTCTCTGCAGAGATGTTAGATCGGGTTCAAGTCTGGGCTCTCACTGGGCCACTCAAGGACATTCAGAGACTTGTCCCGAAGCCACTTCTGCATTGTCTTGGCTGTGTGCTTAGGGTCGTTGTCCTGTTGGAAGGTACATTTTTGCCTCAGTCTGAGGTCCTGAGCGCTTTGGAGCAGGTTTTCATCAAGGATCTCACTGTACTTTGCTCCGTGCATCTTCCCTCGATCCTGACTAGTCTCCCAGTCCCTGCTGCTGAAAATCATCCCCACATTCACAGTTGGGATGGTGCCAGGTTTCCTCCAGACGTGACTCTTGGCATTCAGGCCAAAGAGTTCAAGCTTGATCTTATCAGACCAGAGAATCTTGTTTCTCATGGTCTGAGAGTCCTTTAGGTGCCTTTGGAAAACTCCAAGCGGGCTGTCATGTGCCTTTTACTGAGGAGTGGCTTCCGTCTGGCCACTCTACCATAGAGGCCTGATTGATATAGTGCTGCAGAGATGGTTGTCCTTCTGGAAGGTTCTCCTATCTCCATAGAGGACCTCTGGAGCTCTGTCCCGATTGGTCAGATTGGCCGGGCGGCCAACTTTAGCAAGAGTCTTGGTGGTTTCAAACTTATTATATTTAAGAATGATGGAGCGAAACGTCAATATAGGGACAAAGTGGAGTCGCAATTCAACTACTCAGACACGAGACGTATGTGGCAGGGTCTACAGGCAATCATGGACTACAAAAAGAAAACCAGCCATATCACAAACACTGACGTCTTGCTTCCAGACAAACAAAACACCTTCTTTGCCCGCTTTGAGGATAATACAGTGCCACCGACGCGGCCCGCTACCAAGGACTGCACCCCCCCTCCTTCTCCATGGCCAACGTGAGTAAGACATTTAAACGTGTTAACCCTCGCAAGGCTGCCAGCCCAGACGGCATCCCTAGCCGCGTCCTCAGAGCATACGCAGAACAGCTGGCTGGTGTGTTTACGGTCATATTCAATCTCTCCCTAACCCAGTCTGCTGTCCCCACATGCTTCAAGATGGCTACCAATGTTCCTGTTCCCAAGAAGGCAAAGGTAACTCAACTGAATGACTATCGCACTGTAGCACTCACTTCCGTCATCATGAAGTGCTTTGAGAGACTAGTCAAGGATCATATCACCTACACCTTACCTGTCACCCTTGACCCACTGCAATTTGCCTACTGCCCCAATAGGTCCACAGACGATGCAATCGCCTACACACTGCACACTGCCCTATCCCATCTAGACAAGAGGCATACCTATGTAAGAATGCTGTTCATTGACTAGAGCGCAGCATTCAACACCATAGTACCCTCCAAGCTCATCATTAAGCTTGAGGCCCTGGGTCTCAAACCCGCCCTGTGCGTTTGGGTCCTGAACTCCCTGACTGGCCGCCCCCAGGTGGTGAAGGTAGGAAACAACATCTCCACTTCGCTGATCCTCAACACTGGGCCCCCACAAGGGTGCATGCTCAGCCCCCTCCTGTACTCCCTGTTCACCCATGACTGCGTGGCCATGCACACCTCCAATTTGATCATCAAGTTTGCAGACGACACAACAGTAGTAGGCTTGATTACCAACAATGACAAGACAACCTATAGGGAGGAGGTGAGGGCACTCAGAGTGTGGTGTCAGGGAAAACAACCTCTCACTTAACGTCAACAAAACAAAGGAGATGATCGTGGACTTCAGGAAACAGCAAAGGGAGCACCCCCCTATCCACATCGATGGGACAGCAGTGGAGAAGGTGGAAAGTTTCAAGTTCCACGGTGTACACATCCCGGACAAACTGAAACGGTCCACCCACACAAACAGTGTGATGAAGAATGCGCAACAGCACCTCTTCAACCTCAGGAGGCTGAAGAAATTTGGCTTGTCACCTATATCCCTCACAAACTTCTACTTGAGAGCATCCTGTCGGGCTGTATCACCGCCTGGTACAGCAACGGCACCGCCCACAACCGCAGGGCTCTCCAGAGGGTGGTGCAGTCTGCACAACGCATCACCGGGGGAAAACTACCTGACCTCCAGGACACCTACAGCACCCGATGTCACAAGAAGGCATAGTTTTGCTCCGCCGGGCTGAGCTTCTTCGAAAACAACGCACAGGGGCGGAGCTTTGGTGGCGTACCCGAGTGCTGAGACAGCACAGCTCCTATCCCAGCCTCGGACGCATCCACCTCTACTATGAACGCTAAGAAGGGATCAGGATGAGCCAACACAGGAGCCTTCAGGTGACCAAAAGCCCTATCCGCCCCAGCTGACCACTGCAGGCGCACCGGTCACCCCTTCAGCAAAGAGGTAATGGGAGCCGCTACCTGACCAAAGCCCCGGATAAACCTCCGGTAGTAGTTGGCAAACCCTAAGAACCACTGCACCTCCTTTACGGTGGTTGGAGTCGGCCAATTACGCGCGGCTGAAATGCAGTCATTATCCATCTCCAACCGTGACTCGGACAGGCGGTACCCTAGGAAGGAGACGGACTGTTGAAAGAACAGACATTTCTCAGCCTTATCGTACAGGTCATGCTCCAACAATCGACCAAGCACCTTGCGCACCAGAGACACATGCTCGGCGCGTGTAGCGGAGTATATTAGAATGTCATCTATATACACCACTACACCCTGCCCGTGCAGGTCCCTGAAAATCTCGTCTACAAAGGATTTGAAGACAGATGCAGCATTCATCAACCCGTACGGCATGACGAGGTACTCATAGTGCCCAGAGGTGGTACTAAATGCCGTCTTCCACTTATCCCCCTTCCGGATATGCACCAGGTTGTAAGCACTTCTGAGATCCAATTTGGTGAAGAAGCGCGCTCCATGCAATGACTCGGTCACACTGGCTATGAGAGGCAGCTGATAACTATACTTCACCGTGATCTGATTTAAACCTCTATAGTCAATGCACGGGCGTAAACCTCCATCCTTCTTCTTCACAAAAAAATAAACTTGAGGAGGCAGGTGAAGTGGAAGGCCGAATGTATCCCTGTCCCTGAGATTCGGTGACATATGTCTCCATAGCTGCCGTCTCCTCCTGTGACAGAGGATACACGTGACTCCTGGGAAGTGCTGCGTCTACCAGGAGATTTATCGCACAATGTGGGGGTAATTGAGTCACCTTCTTTTTACAGAAGGCGAGAGCCAAATCAGCATATTCAGAGCATGGTGGAGACCTGGTTTGGACTCTCCACCGTGGTTGCACCTATGGAAACACCTATACACCTCCCTGAACACTGACGTGACCATCCCTTGAGAGCCTTCTGTTGCCACGAAATAGTGGGGTCATGATAAGCCAACCAGGGAAGCCCCAACACCACAGGAAACGCAGGAGAATCGATCAGGAAGAGACTAATTCTCTCCTTATGACCCTCCTGCATTATCATACATAATGGAGCTGTGACCTCCCTAATCAGGCCCGACCCTAAAGGACGACTATTTAAGGAATGTACAGTAAAGGGAACATCAACAGGGACAATAGGGATCCCTAAACTAAGAGCAAACGAACGGTCAATAAAATTCCCAGCTGCGCCTGAATCTACTTATGCTGGGAATGCGGGGAAAACTCAGGAAATTCTATAGATATACACATGTGCGCAACAGGAAGCTCTGGCTGAGTTGGGTGCATATTCACCTGGGATGATCCACCAGTGCCCTGCCTGCTGCCACGACTTCCTGGGGGACCTCTCCAGCACCGACCAGCAGTGTGTCCTCTGCGGCCACAGGTAGTGCAAGAAACAGCCCCCCCCTCCGGTCACCCTTAGAGCAGCACCTCCGAGCTCCATAGGTGTAGGATCGGAGGTGCTGGGAGATGGAATGGACGGACCCCGATCCGGACGTCCACGGGTGGCCAACAGGTTATCCAGCCGGATGGATGAATCAACCAGCTGGTCGAGGGTAAGGGTGGTGTCCCTGCAGGCCAGCTCCCAACGAACGTCCTCACGTAGACTACAACGGTAATGGTCGGTCAGGGCCCTCTCATTCCATCCCGCGCTGGCAGCCAGGGTCCTGAAGTCCAGTGCGAATTCCTGTGCGCTCCTCATCCCCTGTCTGAGATGGAACAAGCGTTCCCCCACCGCTCTCCCCTCAGGTGGATGATCGAAGACCACCCAAAAGCGACGGTGAACTCCTCATAGTGGACCGACGCTGCATCTATACCTCCCCATTAAGCGTTTGCCCACTCAAGCGCTTTCCCCGACAGACAGGAGATGAGGGCGGACACACTCTCGTATCCTGAGGGAGTCGAGTGGACGGTCGCCAGGTAGAGCTCCAACTGGAGCAGGAACCCCTGGCACCCGGCAGCCGTCCCATCATATGCGCTCGGGAGCGAGAGCCGAATCCCCCTTTGGTCCAGGTGAAGGAGGGGTGGACAGCAGTGTGGGTTGTGGTGTTGGTTGAAGTGAAGTTGATGGGGTCGTGGGAAAACCCCCTTTTTCCCATCGCTCCATGGTGCTGCTGGACACGTTCCTCTACTGGTACCGGAGGACTGGGTGCACCTGCTGACTCCATTAAAACGGTGCTTGATTCTGTCAGGTGTTAGTTGTGCAGAGGTGAGAACGGAGTCAGGCGCAGGACACAGAACTGAGTAAAATAACGAACTTTACTCTGGAAAAATAATCAGGAAATAAATCCACGCAGGGATCACAAACCCTAACACAAAAGACTAACAGAAACCAGGAACAATCAAGCACACAACATAATGAGAACCAGAGGGTTAAATAGGGAAAAAAGTAATAATGTAATGGGAACCAGGTGTGTACAATAAAGACATAACAAATGGAAAAAGAAACATGGATCGGTGGCAGCTAGAAAGCCGGTGATGACGAGCGCCGAACGCCGCCCGAACAAGGAGAGGCACCAACTTCGGCGGAAGTTGTGACACCATGTGTATGTGACCAATAACATTTGATTTAATTTGGAGGCCACTGTGTTCTTGGGGACCTTCAATGCTGCAGACATTTTTTGGTACCCTTCCCCAGATCTGTGCCTCAACACAATCCTGTCTCTACGGAGCTCTACTGACAATTCCTTCGACCTCATGGCTTGGTTTTTGCTCTGACATGCACTGTCAACTGTGGGACCTTATATAGACAGGTGTGGGCCTTGCCAAGTCATGTCCAATCAATTGAATTTACCACAGGTGGACTCAAATCAAGTTGTAGAAACATATCAAGGATGATCAATGGAAACAGGATGCACCTGAACTCAATTTCGAGTCTCATAGCAAAGGGTATAAGTGAATACTTATGTCAATAAGATATTTCAGTTTTTTTATTTAATGCATTTTCTCAAATGTATAAAAAACTGTTTTTACTTTGTTATTATGTGGTATTGTGTGTAGATTGAAGTTACATTACATTTTAAAATGTAATACATTTTAGAAAAAGTCTGTAACGTAACAAAATACGGAAAAGGGGAAGGGGTCTGAATACTTTCCAAAGGCACTTTAGATTCATTGTATGCTGGTCACCTCATATTCTCTTTATATCCTATCCACTGTGTATGTACAGTATGTACTGTATTCTGGACATAGTTCATCCCAATATACCTACTACTGTAAATTCTATTTTCCTTCCAAATGATATACTGTCTACACAGCACTAATGTTCCCTCTAAGCTGCGCACGTGCGCTGCTGCATACCTCCTCCAGGACTGCCACGCAGAAGAAATGCCAGGCCGTGCAGAGACGCAAGAGATTGAACATCACTGAGTTTGCCCCATTAGTTTGCACTATATAGATCAATGTTTTTTATGTGACCTAATCAACATTATATCAGCCCCTTTTCAATGCAACAAACCAAAACAAATCTAACTTTGATTGAGTCTGTGATTTTGTTGTAGGCAGAACCAGAATGCAACGGAGTAGAATTCTATTGGCTGAGGTAGCCCATGAGCGGTCTTTCTATTGGCTGAGGTAGCCCATGAGCGTTCTTTCAATCACCCCTGAGTGAATGTGCTTTTCAGATCAGTTTAGATCAGCAGAGCCATGCGTGTGCACGTGTTGCTATTCTTTGCTAGTTAGCGAGTTATTAGCCCAGTTATAGATACGTATAGGTCAGCAATGGGAAGTTACTGCTTCCTACATGAGCACAAAACGTGTAGGCTACATTTCTTTGAAATCAGTCAGGTAAAAAGCTTATGTATTAATTAAAGGTGCAGTGTTGTATTTTGAATATGTAAATAAGCCAATAGGGCAGAGTAGTCTACATTGTCTAATTCACTGTATGGTAATAATAATTAATTATTCATTTTAAGGTTTCTTGGTTTCTTGCGTCATACAACACAATACAATGCCATGTGCAGTCACCTATTTGGCCCATGGTGTTACAGACCAAGTAAAAAATAATGAATTAATGTCAAGCCCTTCATAATATAAAAACGTTTTTAAAAGTCTCATGCAATGTAGGTCTGCATTGAACACCACATATAGGCTACTTTAGGCTATATCATAGAAATGTGAAAATGTTATGGGATTTGCTCCATTGGTTTTGTTGGTAGGCCTACAGTATGCTCAAATAGCCACAATAGCCTATTGGCTACTGTCTAAAACTGTAAGGGTACAGCCTCAGTGTTCACTGTAAACAAGTGCCAGAAGCAGCACAAAATTCTCACAACGTTCGAGTTTCTGCTCACATGACCTAAAATTTGCTGTGTGCCCCAACAAAGGAAACATTGCAAACCACGTATTTATGTTGTGGATTCTGACACATGCTCACTGAAATATAACTACTCTGGATTGTAATTTCTTGTTTGTTTGTTTGTTTATTATTTGTGTATTTGTATTGTATTTGCTAGACATTCTACTGCGCTGTTGGAGCTAGACACAAAGCATTTCGCTGCACCTGTTATAAAACCTGCAAATCTGTGTACTCGACCAATAAAGTTTGATTTGATTTTAATTTGTTTATGCTAGGTGAACATGCTATCTGGCTGGCTGACGGCCACAGGCAGTGTCCCTTCTGCTTAAGATGCAGTGGAGCCTCTATGGGTTAGGAGGGCCAGCTCTATCAATCTGCTCCCCTACGGCCCCCACGTTCCCCAGCGTGGTTAATCACTGCTACTAATTAGAACTAATTACTCATGGCTGCCCGGGAGAGCCACGCTGATCTCAAGGTCCTCCATTGGCACCCCGCTGCTTGGTATTCCTCAGGTAAGGAAGGAGACGGAGGTGGAGCCGCAGGGTCGCTCCCTGATCCTCACTTTTTTGTGTGAAAATCCAACACATCCCCAGTGATTATAATGATAGCTGAGGTATTGTAGAAGGCTAGGCCCTTGCAGGCAGCCTGCTTCGCTGATATGCAGGGAAGCACTACTTCAATGGGCCATTAAGATGGGGGGCTTATTTGAGCTGGTCTGGCGTAGGGATCTTGTTTGCATGCACACAGGTCCCTGCAAGCTTAATGATCCAACACCTTTTTACTACCTCTGTCATTAATTGTGCCCATGGCCATGACTCTCTGGGTTGTGTCACATTTGGGTGATTTTTCTCCCAGTAATTTTGCTTTAATAGATTCAATTTGCTTTCATTTGCTTTGTATTGATTTATTTGTCCTGTTTTGTCTCGTCAACCGTAGAAACGTATAATTTCTCACAAAAGTTTTAGAGAGGAGAGCGAAAAAAAACCAAATCTAATTTCCTAAGAGATATTGAGCGAGATGTAACAAAGAAATGACAAATGATGTTGATATGGTCGGCAAGTGAAGCTTGACTAGAGTCACATGAACTCACTTCATAAATCATCTCTTGTTTCATACATACCAAGCAAGATAATCGCATTAAAATATGAAGTTTCATATCAGGTGCAAACAATGAAGCTTAAGGATGAGAGCAGAGGTCGTTTACTCACAGGGCCACTCCAGTAGAAAGCCATAATCTGATCTATCATTTCTTAACCATTAAATAGATCATGTACTGTCGGCATACATCTAGTCAGTGCCCTCCGATAGCTCTGGACACCGAACTTGCTGATGTCAGCCTCAAATCATCACAGAAATACAATTTGTATGGTAGCTAAGTGGATTAGTGCCACTATTAAAGGTCCTCTATAGACAAAGGGCCGATGGATATCTCTGGAATAGATAGCTTTGCCCACCCCAGGTTATGTTAGACACAACACCTGCTTTTTGTCTGATTGCTACGCTGAGAGAGGGTGAAGCCCTTACCTTTCATTGACCTCGTAATGTAAAGTGGCCAAGGGAAGCACACACACACAAACACACACACACACACCCTTTTTAAGGCCACTAAAAGTCTACACCAGACCAGAGGACAGTTGTTTTGTGGGCTTGAGGCTTAGAGCTGAGAAACAGCAGATCGGCCAGATGATACAACATTCCCAGCTTGTTACTTCTGGTATAAGGCCTTTGTAATGTAAAGTGTGACCAAAGAGGCTTATTGTGGGCTTGATATGAAATGTTGTTTTCCATGTTAACTTTATCTTCAAAAGCTTAAACAGTTTTTTAAGACATGGATTTGCAAAAATTGTTATACAACATTAAGCCTGGCATACCTTATGTTTTTTAAAATTGAATATCTCTTCAGACCGAAATTTACTCAATACAAGTGATCTTTATTACTAAACCAGCGAGACCTATTCAAGATACATTGAAGAATTATCCAAGCGTTGCTTATTTTTCTCGCTACAGCACCAGTCTACATCCTGTTATGTTCTATTCATTGCTGTATGCAACAATGCACTTCCTGGTATAGGAACAAGATGAGGTTAAGGGTGATCTTTTTTTCCAGAGGCTGCCAATTGGTAGATGCATTTAGAAATGCAGTTCCATATGAAGAAACAGCCATCTCCAGTAGAATATCATTCCTTTGTCAGTGGTCTTTAATGGGAATATTTAGCATTCATGCATTCAGCTTTGTTTTTCTTGCAGTCTCTCACGACTTCAGGTGGATGAAGGTCAAGCTTTGAAGCTGGAACCTTTCATATGTCTTCCCACAGCTCTCCGAATGAATGTTGTGTTTTTGTTTTCAGAGACACATACAGTGATAAAAATTTAATGGACATTTAATTATTTTTCACATGTGAAATGACAGAAAACCTTTGAGGTGAATATTTTTTTTTAAATGCAGCAAGCTCAAAAGAATTGGGACGACGGAAAGTTCAGTTTCAAAATATAGTATCTGTTCATTTGGAACGACTATTGTCAAATAACAGCTTTTCCAAGCCCCTCTAAATCATGCCAAATGGGTGCTTTGTTTATGAGAGAATTTTCAGTAGGATTTGTCTGTGTGGTGATATGTTTGTATTGTGTGATATTTTTCTCCCTCTAAGCCTGACATACTTTTATGTAATGGAGAAACAGTGGGTGACCAAACAATGCTCCTTCTGTGAATAATGTTTTTGTCTGTCATTATAACTTCTTTGATGCAACTGTGGGGCTTTGATGCAAGTGAATGCAGATGTCACAAAACCCTTAACAGGCACCTCACCCCAATGTGAGGCTAAGGGGAGAGAGACCCCATCGCTGGATCATGTTTCTGTATAAATGGAAGATGAAAAGTTTAATTTGGCACAAATGTCACAAAGTTGGGAGAAACATCAAACAAACTGTTATCTGTTGCATTGTATCCAACTGTTAATTGGTCTTTTGTTCGCCTCCCTTCGCTGTCCTTCTTTTTTAATTCACAAGAAATATAGCTCTGAACCTCAAATGAACCCCTCAAAAATACAAAGCCGAAGCCCAATTCTATTCATTAGAGAAGCTAACAGTAGCTGTTGGCTGTCACTGCCACCAAGGGGCCTGTCCATGGCTGTATCTGACATCTGTTGGCATAATGTTGCATAGAGCCTGATAGGCAACAGGAGCTGATTTATAATGTTCTCTATTTAAGTGGATGTCTTAAGGTAATTATAAGCTGGTGGGGAGCTCCTACTAATTGCACCTTCCCTGATCTGTAATGAAGGCCAAGCAGCGTGAATGAACACATTCCGGGCACCACCATTAGTTGAGGAGCGAGGGCAGCTGAGCTTGACCAGTTAGTGTTGGTTTTGCTCTGGGCTGGAGATGGTCACCTGCTGTTATTCCATGTCCTCAGACAATTTCTTTTGGATAATTAACTGAGATGCCACATATGGTGCATTTGTGGGAAATGTGATCGCTAGTGGACGCTGAGGAGTAGAGAAAGCAAAACGAAGGCTCCTGGTTGTGACCAAAGCTCTGGCCACCTAGCACACTGCAAATTATGTGACATAACCATTCCTTTTGACATGCACTAAATAAACCCAAATACTGTGTCCACATGAAATAGGGAGGCCTAATTGATATTGGAGGAAATTAATTATTAGGAAGATTAGATGGTGAGGTAAATTAAGTACAATAATGAGGAATGAATATTAGCAATTTTTATATCAGCCGATTAAGATATTGTCAAAAGAGAGGCATCCTAAGGACACAATGAAAGTAATTAGGGAATGAGTTGTACATACGTTATCATACGGCTGGGGAACAGTAGGGGAGGAGGTAAGATGAACGAGGATCTCCGACAATGAAATATGAACACTGGAACAAACAGATCATGGTTCAAATGAAATGGTCGCAAGAGCATTAATTCACAAAAACTAATATTTAAGATGATATTGATTGAGTATGGGTCAAGGGCAATAAAAATTACTTCTATTGATACTGTCATTCTTTGGGCTGATTATAAAAAGAAATTGAACAATAAGCTGACTTCAAAAGTAAATCAACTATTTTAATACCTGCATGTGGTTGAATAACACAAGGACAAAAAGACATCAGGATAAAGACAAAGACAGTGTAAAGCAGACTTCATGAGAATGATGTAAATGGAAGATAACTAGCAAGACAATGTATGGGTCAAGACCATGGGAAGGGAGATGGAGATGGAATTGGAATAGACACAACACTGAGCCCTGGGGAACCTCATTGTTGTGAACGCTGTGCTGGACTTTTCTCAGTTGACCTTATGAAAAGTATCAACAAGGTTAGAGAATCATTTGAGAAACAAGAGGTGCCAAAGATTGTCAGATCAGCAACAGTAAAATGTGTCTAAAGATTAACGGTATCAAGTACAGCCTAGAGATCAAGGGGAATTAAGACAGAGGGGAGAGAAGCTGCATAAGCACTCAGTTACAGAGGAGCTGTTTCCATTGAGTGAGCTGCACAAAAGCAAGATTAGAGGGGATCAAGTGGAGAACGCTGAAGCTGAGAAAGGAATTCAGGGGAATTGACAGCACATTCAAGGGTTTCTGAGAAGAAGGGAAGACGAGAGACAGGGTGATAATTTTTTTAGATTTTTAGATTTGAAGGGTCAAGATGAAGCTTCCTGATAACCAGATTTAAATTAAATTGAAAATACAGGGGGAACACAGACATGTGAAAAATAAATACTGTTTTATGTGCATTCAATAATAACTTGGTGTCAGGCAACAAGCGAAGATCTGCTTCAAATGTAAATTATATCTTATCCTTCCAATTCTACAATATAAATCTCACATAGTTTTTTGAGAAATGTCTTCTTAAAGTATATTTATAATTAGATTGGGCTGACAATTAAGACATCATTAATAATTATTACATAGCTTATGTGTGAGAACAATACACAATAGGCCTTTTCTTAGCTCCGGGCTATCTTTGCCCCAGGCTAGACTGGCCCTGGGCTAGCTTAGCCCGTGTTCACACCAGCATTTGTTAACCCAGGGCTAAAGATTCACACTTATTCCAAAGCCCTGGGCTAACGGACAAACACAATATACGACCAACATTCTATCTCTGACGTGTGACCCATGTTATAAATAATAAGATATTTATCATCAGATCCTGTTGCTTCTAGCCTAGCATTTGATTTCCAACAGTGATTGTTTGTTTGTATAAACCTTGCTGTCTGCCTATCTGACCTCGGAAATAATGTTTCACTTTTGAAATTCGACCTCGCCCCTGTACAGGGAATGCTGTGCACAAATGAGACATCAACTTTCAGTAGCGGTGCGTTGGTAAAATCACTGGGGAAGCCAAGCCAGGAAAAACATTGCCATATTACAACCTATGTGTTAGTTCATATTCCTTGCCACCAGGATATATAGGGCTAAGGCTGACACTATAAAAAGACAATAAGAAGACACAATGGCAGAATTAATTCAACCACACTTTTGTTTCATCACAAAACTGGAGAGCAACATCTGTCCGGTGAAGTCCACAAAGCATATTGCATGTAACAAACAGTTACATGACCTACAGCATGGTCAAGGAAGTTAATGTTTCCGACACCTTCGGACAACTAAACAACTATTATTTTAGAGCCATGGAGAGTTACCGCAAGTCGAAAAGAAAACAGAAGCTGCCTCCACTATTACAGTACCATTCACCATTTCAGCTTTAACATTTCAACATCATCAAATCACCTATGCTTAGTCTAATACAGTGACAACTAAAAGGTGCCAAAAACAATTTAGTCCAATCAACGTAAGCTAAATATGATGTGGCTGTCCAATGTACTGATTTCTGTGTGTGTGTGTGTGTGTGTGTGTGTGTGTGTGTGTGTGTGTGTGTGTGTGTGTGTGTGTGTGTGTGTGTGTGTGTGTGTGTGTGTGTGTGTGTGTGTGCACGTGTGTTCGTGCGTGCTTGCAAGTAGAAAATAACATGTTGACTCACCCTACTTGTAGAGAAACGGCAATGCCATCCTCATCTCTTTCATGTTGACGAAACGGTCTATGACTGTACAGGCTTTTAGTTTTTGTTGACCTAGGCTACCTCGCTAAAATGCTTGCTCGCTAGCCTTTCTTTCATGGGCAACGATGAGCCAGCTAGTTAACATTAGCCTACTGTATCTAGCTACATATTCAACTTCCATCCTCTCAGTTCAGGGGCACAATGTATGAATTTATGGTTGGATCAGGATCCCCGTTATAATCATTGGCCAGTACGGAGAATTAAGTAAAACCACAAGTTCAAATCCATATCTCCATCCATGACTAATTTAGGAAAGACCAATATTAACACTCGCTTAGCCCCAGGTTAAATCTCCCTTAGCCCAGGGCTAAGTAGCAGTGTGAACTCTCCTAATAATGCATTCATTAATGCAATTGCACAATCAACCAATTTGCCAAATAATCGGTGTCCAAACCTCTACATTTTATTTTCACCACAATTTATTTTAACCATTAGCAATACACTTTGAAATGTAATTTCTCCCCCAGCATTTAGCAGAATAAATATTGATTGCATTCCGTGAGTGATCACTCTGTAACCCATCATCCATCCTTAATAATGTTGCTCACAGGCACATTCTTTCAGCTTGGTTTCCATTAATAACCAGTCTACGTGACATTGTCAACATTCTTCCCCCAAACAACAGGGTCTGTCAGGCATTCCTGGTTCGCAATCAGGTCATTTAATGTATTTCTACAATTGAAAGTCCTTAACATGTTGATAAGTGGTTATCCTGTAGTGTGTATGGCCTTTTATCTCCTTGAGTGAAAGAAACTCCCAACGCAGCTTCCTGAGATCTTCTGGTGGGGGTATTTATCGTGTGGCATTTAGCAGGGGCCTGATGACAGCAGCTCTCCACTTTAATTAAAGGTTCAACCTCTTCCCTGGATGACACATTGACTGGTTTGTGCCTTGGAAAAAGTGAAGGTACATGTCTAGTCCATCAGACTCCTTAGGAGCCATGGCCAACTTTCAAGGTAAAGAGCAGTGGAGATGGCATTTTAGTGAGGTCATCACAGGGCAAGACCACAGAGACTTGTTGGAATAAGGAGGGTTATCCAGACATGCACTTGTTAATCTAAAAATATGTTGATTATGTATTGTGTCTATTATTTTTTTTATTTTTATTTTATTTTTTATATATATTTTTTAAGGGGTGGATCAGCTTAATATTGCGGAAAGAATGTTGCTTCCAATGTAATTGTCTGCATCATTTCCAATCCACATATTGTTTTGGTAAATATATATATCCATACAAGCATGCATACATATACACATATATACATACACATACCTATATAGACATACATACTTTTTTAAAGAATATACCTTTATTATTATTCCCCGCAAACCCTACCACCGATCCCCCAATTGGAGTAAACTAATAAACACTTCTACTTTTACCTTCAATTTATACATCTTATACACATTTTACAGACACAGTCTACTTTACAATAGTTCTCTCTTGTTTGTTCTTAGTCCTTCCTCTATTTCTGATTTCTGTCCATCCAGTTTGATTTCCATTTGTAACTGTGCTATTTCACAAAAGTTCCGAACCTATATACAGTACATTTTACAGATCCCGTATGCTTTACATTGTTAATCTTGTTATTAGTCCCACCCTTCAGCTCCATTCAACCCCTCCCATCTATCTCTCAACATCATCCATTTCGGATTTCTATTTGCCATATATTTTTCAACTGTGCTGTGATGCTTCACAAAATAATTGAACCTTCATATTCTCATAGCTTCTACAGATTGTAAATTAAAAATAAACATTTTTGCTAAAATAATTATTATATTATTGATTGATTGACTATGGCTTTTCAAATCACCCAGTATTGCTATCTGTAGCGTTAGTTCTAGGCAAATGTTGCAATTCTTCAGCCATTCCTGGACCTGTGAACAAAAACGAGCTACATATGGACAATACCAAAATAAATGATCTAATGACTCTGCCTCCTCACAGCAGAATCTGCAGAGCTGGGAAGATTGCATCCCCCATATATATAACATTCTATTAGTTGCAAGAATTTTGTATAGTAATTTAAATTGAAAAATTTGAAGTTTTGAATCCGGCGTTGTTTGCGTATCAATTCATAAACCATGTGCCATGGAATGGGTACATCGAAAATCTCTTCCCAACTATTTTGCAATTTATATGGCACAGCTGTCAGTTTTTTGGTCCTTAAATGAAATTGGTATATGTTTTTATTTATCACCCTTGTCTTTAACCATTTATGTTCTTTAATACAGGGCCGACATACAAGTTCCTTACTTTTCCCCCCTTCTACTTGCCTCTTCCATTTTTGTGGTAATGCTGCAATTAATTGTTTGTAATTTTGGGTAGAGCAGACATTTCCATATGTCTGTGTTAGCTGCATGTGTGATATAACTCCACCATTCCTATTTATGATATCATGCACAAAAATTATACCTTTTTTAAAAATTTCTTCGATAAATACAGTTTTTTTTAATCAATTAGTATATTTGAATTTAACCACAATATTTGTTGTACTATTTGTTCCGTCCTTTCAGGTGGATTAAACTGAAATTGCAACCAACTTTCTAAGGCTTGTTTAAAAAATAAAGATATTTTGGAGATTATTTCCTTTTCAAACAACCGAAAGTGAGCAGGTGTAATCTGAATAAAGGGAAAAAGGCCCTTCTTGAACATAGGATGTGACATTCGTACCAATTTACTAGAGAACCAGTTTGGATTTAAGTATAACTTTTGTATGACTGATGCCTTTAGTGAGAGGTCTAATGCTTTAATATTTAATAATTTCTGCCCTGCGAATTCATATTCATTATATAAATAGGCCCTTTTAATTTTATCTGGCTTGCCGTTCCAAATAAAATTGAATATTTTTTGTTCATATAATTTAAAAAGCAGGTCACTAGGTGTAGGCAAAAACATAAGCAAATAGGTAAACTGTGATATGACTAAAGAGTTAATCAGGGTGATTTTTCCACAAATAGACAGGTATTTTCCTTTCCATGGTAGCAAAATCTTATCTATTTTTGCTAACTTTCTAAAAAAATTTATTAGAGTGAGATAATTTCTTTCTTTTGGGATTTGTATACCGAGTATGTCCACATCTCCGTCAGACCATTTAATTGGTAAACTACATGGTAATGTAAAATGTGCATTTTTTAGTGATCCAATACGTAATATGGTACATTTATCATAATTTGGTTTTAATCCAGAGAGGATAGCAAAAGTATCTAGATCCTCTAAGAGGCCGTGGAGAGACTCTAATTGTGGTTTTAAAAGAAAACATGAATCATCAGTGTACAATGACACCTTAGTTTTTAAGCCACGGATTTCTAATCCCTTAATATTATTGTTTGATCTAATCTTAACAGCTAACATTTCGATGGCAATAATAAATAGATATGCCGATAGTGGACAACCTTGTTTTACTCCTCTAGATAGTTTAAAACTTTCTGAGATGGAGCCATTATTTACTATTTACACCTAGGGTTACTATACATAACTTTAACCCATTTTATAAGAGATTCCCCAAAATTGAAATATTCTAGGCATTTATATATAAACTCCAGTCGTACTTTATCAAAAGCCTTTTCAAAATCAGCTATGAAAACCAGGCCTGGTGTCTCCGATATTTCATAGTGTTCTATTGTTTCCAGTACTTGTCTTATATTATCTCCAATGTATCGTCCATGTAAAAAACCTATCTGATTAGGATGAATAATATCTGACAATACTTTTTTAATCTATGCGTCAAGCATTTTGCTAGGATTTTTGCATCACAACACTGAAGTGTAAGAGGTCTCCAATTTTTTTAATGGACTGGATCTTTATATATACCACTTGGGTTGTCACGCCCTGGCCTTAGTTATCTTTGTTTTCTGTATTATTTTAGTTAGGTCAGGGTGTGACATGGGGGATGTTTGTGTGTGTTTGTCTCGTCTTGGGTGGTTGTATTGTCTAGGGAGTTTTTGTAGAGTTCATGGGGTTGTGTTCAGTGTAGGTGTTTAGGTAAGTCTATGGTTGCCTGGAATGGTTCTCAATCAGAGACAGCTGTCTATCGTTGTCTCTGATTGGGAGCCATATTTAAGGCAGCCATAGGCATTAGGTAGGTTGTGGGTAATTGTCTATGTTTGACGTTAGTAGCTTGTGTCTGCACTTTCGTTTGTAGCTTCACGTTGGTTTTGTTTAGTTTTGTGTTAGTGTTCGTGTTCTTTTCATCTTCAAATAAAGAAGATGTATTTATATCACGCTGCGCCTTGGTCCTCTCTCTCACAATACGAAGACGATCGTGACATTGGGTCCTGTTTCAGTAATAATGATATCAGACCTTCTTGTTGCGTGTCTGATAATCTACCATTTATATAGGAGTGGTTAAAACAAGCTAATAATGGTCCTTTGAGTATATCAAAAAAAGTTTTGTATACTTCCACTGGTATGCCATCCAGCCCTGGAGTTTTCCCATCCTTAAAGGCCCCAATTGCATCAAGCAGTTCCTCCTCTGTAATTTGGCCTTCACATGAGTCTTTCTGTACAGATGTTAATTTTACATTATTATTAGGGGAAAATCCATACAATTATATATATATTGAAGATTGAAAAAGAATTTGGTGCATTTTTCCCCATATTCCATCCAGTTCGCTTTATTTTTATAATATATTACACTGGATCTTTCTTGAATAAGTTCCTCCATTTCTTTTTGTTTTTCCTCTAACTTTTTCTGTGCCTCTATGGTACCGTTTTTATTGCTATCTAACAGTACAGAAGTCCTTCAATTTCCTTTGTTAATATGGACTCTTTTGATCTAAATTGCTTTTGTTTTATAGATGAGTACTTAATTGCATTGCCTCTAAAGGCACACTTAAAAGTGTCCCATACAATACAGGGATCTGCTGTACCTATGTTATGTCTGAAAAGTCAGTTATAAATTCTTCTGTCCTAGTTCTAAACAATTTATCATCTAGTAGGCTTTGATTAAATTTCCAATATCCTCGCCCACGTGGAAATTCTGTAAGAGTAATATATATGCCAATTATGTGATGATCCGACCGCATTCTGTCCCCTATCAACACTTTTTTCACTTTTGGTGCCAGAGAGAATGGTATACGAAAGTAGTCAAGATGACTAGCTTGATTAAGCCTCCACCATGTATATCTCACTAGGTCAGGGTATTTAAGTCTCCATATATCCACTAATTCCAATATATCCATGGCATTCATGATTTCCTTAACACTAGGTCAGGGTATTTAAGTCTCCATATATCCACTAATTCCAATATATCCATGACATTCATGATTTCCTTAAGTGCCTGAGGGTGATAGTTTGTAGTGTGATTTCCTTTCCGGTCCATAGAGGTATTTAAGACCGTATTAAAATCTCCCACCATAATAATAGTCTAGTGTTGCTTGTAGAGTTGATACATTCTTATATATATTTTCAAAGAAGCTTGGATCATCATTATTCGGACCGTATAGGTTAATAAGCCATATCTGTTTATTGTCCAATAACATATTTAAAATAATCCATCTACCTTGAGGATCTGTTTGGACAATTTGCACATTTGGATCAAAATTATTGTTAATTAAAACCATCACCCCTTTTGAATTTCTTTGCCCATGGGAGAAATATATTTCGCCCCTCCAGTTCTTTTTTCCACAATACTTCATCTAAAACTGTTGAATGGGTTTCCTGTAAACAATAGATATTATATTCCTTCTCTTTTAGCCAGGTAAATACTGATCGTCTTTTCTTATTATCTGCTAGGCACATTACAATTGTAACTGGCTATACTTATTTCACCACTTACCATAATAAGACACAACTTTCAATTATTTTTATCAAAATATATGTTTGTAAACGTACCATTAAAAAGTAACATGATGAATGAAGTTTCTATATAGCTGTACCATGATATTTGCATTTCTACTAAGTAAACCTCCAATTGGTTCCTACTATTCCACCCGCTAAAAGCCCTCCTCATCCCGAGTTGGGTTGTCATCCCAATGCCCGGCAGACCACCCTCGACCCCCTGTATCCCATAGCCCTGGACCGACTGGGATCCATCCTTTGAAAAAAGCACACAGTGCCATTTACCGAATTGAAGTATATCAACTGCCAAATGCATTTCCATCGCCCTCACCCTATTATATATAGCTGTGGATCATCCTCTATTGTCCCTAACATATTTTACTCCTTCGCAAAAGTTGTGGGATACACACATACACCCACACATACTCAACCCTTACCCCCACACAACCACAAGCTAATTCTCTCAACAATTGCACCATCCCAGAGCCCAACTCAAGATAGGTCTTGATTTACAAATGCACTTGCAGCTGCATGAGAAGGCCTGCAAGACCGCGCAAAAAATGGGCAAAAATTGAGAGATTTTATTTACCATTGTCACATCCTAGATGATGGAGGTCAAATGTACACCTTTTGTTTCTGAAACACCCACAATACGGTCACCCGTATTGACCATATTCCCAAGCATCTCCATGCAGTCTGACTTTGATTTTGTGCCACCAGGGTCACAATAATATACCCCCTCTCTGAATGTCCGAGTGTGACCCCCTTCCCATGGGTTACTGCAGCTAGTATTGTGTCTATTTAATTTATTGTAACCTCTTCATTTTTTAGGGCTCTAAAGGTAGGACATATTGTTGTTTATTTGTCATTATTTTATATGCATTTGTATTAACTTGTCCCCTCCTACGAAGTCATGGTTCTTTCGTTAAGTTTATAGTGACCTTCTGCTTTTGCAGATGTGGGATCTGCAACTCAGTCGGTAGCAGTGAATGGCTAATGGTCCATCCCTCAGCTATTTTACGACTGACTGGAGAATGTGTCCACTTTGCATGGTTCCCTTCCTCCATTTTTCAAACTTTTCCTGAGTTGTGGGTGACACAGCTTGAAAGGGTTTCAGGAGAGGCAGCACACAAACGAAGAGTAAGCCCAGATGATACAATCACTTTGTTCAGCATGAACACTTCGGCAAACATGTCTCCCTTCTGTGGGCAGCCACAAGGCTTCTGTGTAAGACAGCGGATTGGCTCTTCTTCTTCTCAAAGTTAACCGTTGAGATTTCATACTAACAGAATTTCTGGAAATCCGTACTGCACAGGGACTTGACTCATGTTCCTACGAGTCACCGCCAGACAAGGATCAAGACTATGGATGGACACATAAATACATCCATCTATACACAATGATCTCTTCTCAGCATTTCTGGCATTCAAGAGTGTGTTCATACAATGAAAGCAATCAGGTTTAGGCCCTGACTCACAGAGATTGTGATGACAGGAAGGTTTAGGCCCTGACTCACAGAGATTGTGATGACAGGAAGGTTTAGGCCCTGACTCACAGAGATTGTGATGACAGGAAGGTTTAGGCCCTGACTCACAGAGATTGTGATGACAGGAAGGTTTAGGCCCTGACTCACAGAGATTGTAATGACAAGACGGTTTAGGCCCTGACTCACAGAGATTGTGATGACAGGAAGGTTTAGGCACTGACTCACAGAGATTGTAATGACAGGACGGTTTAGGCCCTGACTCACAGAGATTGTAATGACAGGAAGGTTTAGGCCCTGACTCACAGAGATTGTGATGACAGGAAGGTTTAGGCCCTGACTCAGAGATTGTGATGACAGGACGGTTTAGGTGTGTGTAGAGTGGGTGTCATAAAAGTGCCTGTCTTGATAAATGTCTCTACCCAGCGTATAAATGAAAACACTGGCACACAGAGATCAAACGCATAGAGCCGGATGTTTCCCAGCACTGCAGAGTGAACCAGGCCACTGAGTGGACAAGGAAAAGGGACTGAGCGCTAGTGATGTTGCTGGAAGCTCCCGAATGACACCTCCCCTCCAGTAGTGGTATTGGTGAGAGGAGTTGTCTGGGCTTTATGCTCTCCTTCCTTGACAGCCCCTGGGATCCCTTTGTCCTGTTGTAAACCATTCTGAAGGAAGGACGCCTAATTGCTCGGCGCACACTAATGAGTTTGCAAACTAATTAAAGGGGTATATTACACCCTGTGGGGGCCCCCATCACTAAGAAAGCCAGGGACATCTTTAATGAGGGGCCTTGATAACCCTTCAAAGGAAGGATGTGTAGTGTCTGTAATGATGCCCAGGGTAAAGCCAGGCTCAGCCGGGAAGAAGTGTGAACCATGCCGTCCTGCCACTGCTCTGCTCTGCTCAGCTCACCTCGGGTGTGTGGAGACTCGCAAGCAGATGCCAAGTGTTTTCAATCCGTCGCCCACAGCTACCTACCTACATGTCCAACTCACTCTCCCTTCAGCGAGTTCAAAGAGCCACACTGCACCTTTCCCACAGCAGGAGGCATATAGGCAGGTTCATAAGTAGGTAGGCCCCACACTCATATTGTTTAGAAAAATATGAATATTCCAGTGTTCATATGTCCAGTGAGTAATTTTTTAAGAATAAGATGAGGCATTTTGTTGTTTTGAATTTCAAGTAATAGGCTGACCTATATCACACTCAAACTTCAAATGGCAGAAACAGTGGGAAGCAGCTGGGCTGAATAAGAAAGAGTGTTGTTTTTATAAATAGTGTCTGTGTCATATGGACTGAATTCAGCTTGGAAATAGATGAAGGTCAGCATTAGTCCTTTATTCGTGATTTCCGAATCTCTTCATCTATGACAACACATTGCAGCCTTTGCCATGTGTTGGAGATTCAGACATTGCTCTCAGTCTTATCTGATGGGATTGCAGCGGTGACACGATACAGTAAACATGTGTTGGAGATTCAGACATTGCTCTCAGTCTTATCTGATGGGATTGCAGCGGTGACACGATACAGTAAACGTGTTGGAGATTCAGACATTGCTCTCAGTCTTATCTGATGGGATTGCAGCGGTGACACGATACAGTAAACAGCTTCTTTCTCCAGCAAAGTCAATCCTCCCTTCAGTAAACAAGACCATTTTTTTGTTTGGTCACAATATTTTCTCTGGTGACAGTGATGGCTGTTATTTTGCCTGTGGCTCCTGTCAAAACTAACATGGCTTAATTGACTGCGAGCGAATGAGCCCCTGGATTGATCCTGTCAGGCTCCTGAGGAAGTGATGCTGCTCCATCTGTGAGGCGCAACTCCACCGACAGCAGCAATCTGTTGCTTGGGGATGAGCCAAGGCATTAAAAAAGGCTGAATTACTGAGAGTACCTCAGGCACATCACGTGGATCCTGATCAGCTGTCAGCCACGGCACACACCAGTAAACACGTGCACGTGCACACAGACACTAAAACACACACACAAAGTCATTCGTCATTCCAGTCAACACACTTTGCACCACGGATACTAATGGAAAACTCAAGTGGTCTCAATATCTCCCTGAAGGTGTTGAAGGAAATCAGAATAGTCTTGTCTCAGCTTGGGCTGTCCTCGGGGAATTTATAAAACACAGGCTGCTGTCACCCATTCTTCAGGCATTGTCATTTGTTCTAAAAAATGATGGTGTGTTGTCACCCTCTTGTCTTTCCCTTTCCCCATTCCTCAAACATCAAATATGCCCTGTCATGACCCAACCTTCCACCTCTCTCTTTCTCTCTGCCTCTCCCTTCTCCTCCCTCTCTCCTTCTCTCTGTCTACTAAAGTGTGTGGTGCGGCAGCGCCTTCTGGCATGATTAAATATTTAGACGCCTGTCAATGTAGATGGCGGTCAGAGACGCGGCGGAATAATCTGGGGGACAGCTGCTGTGCCACATCTGGGTGCCACTGATAGCAGGGGAAGGTGTGCGGCTGTCTTCCGCTGGAGCCGAGAGGAGACTTCAGAGCCGCAGCCATCTGTCAATCAGTGGGCAGAGTCGTAACGAAGCTCACCATTGTGGGCATACTCAGACGGATTGATGCCTGACAGACTTTGGATGGCATCGGAGAATCGTAGATGGTACTTTTGTTGGATAATTTTGTGTGCTTCTGTACCTTTGAATTCCATTCCTCAGCGACAGAGAGAGCCTGGACTGGTTGCTGGTGTTCAATGTGTTTGAGAATTCATAAATAAATAGCCTGCCTACGCCCGCTTTAATCCAATGTATCTCTTATTATCATCAACCTACAAGGATATTCGCTAACATATTTTTATAAGCATAATGTGGCAATGCGGTCTCATTCACTCTATGTTTTCAACACGAGAAAGTAGGCTAGTCATTTGAATGACTGTGGACTTTGTTTGGTCTTGCTGGTAATGCGAGGTGGCTGGATGTGTGATGTGTCAGAGCATTTGAAGAAGATTGAGTGTGAAAAGCCGCCCACTTCTCTCTTCCCTGCACTTTTCATCTGAGAGGGTGAGCGGGCCAAACGTGAATGGCTGTAGCTATCCAGTGGTGCTGTGCTGTGAGGCCGGTCGGCTGGCCTGAAAATCACTTTCCGTTCCTCTCCTAGGCACATGCGACAGGATATGGATGCGTCTCCTCTCGGCTCAGGCCCTCCCGACAACGTGATTAATGGCACTCGCTTCTCTCCCCATCTCATTCTGTTACTGTCAGAGTTAAGTGGGCCGAAGACAATAATAAACAGTCAGTCTTCTGTGAACCCCCTAACACGATCATTCCACCCAACCCAAACCCCCCCTCTCCAATGAGAGAGAGGGAGAGGTAGAGTGGTGGTGTGTATTTGAGACAGAGGAAGAGGTAGAGCGGTGGTGTGTATTTGAGACAGAGGGAGAGGTAGAGACACAGAATGGTTGCGATGGAGTGAAATGGAGGAAGAGAGACACATCAGGAGAGAGATAGTGTCTGATATATGTGTGAGAAAACAGCTAATAGAGAAAACAGTTAGGACAATTGTAAAACCATGTTTTGAATATGAAATGAGAGCGATAGAGAAACAAGGAAGGAAATAAAACAGAGCGACAAGAAGTTTGAGAGCGATAGTGTGTGAGAGAGAGAAGATAGGTCAGGTCCCAGACCTGCTGTTTTATTCACTAGTGTGCTGTCTTTCCCTGCCTCTCTTCCCCCGAGCCTGTCACTTCACTCTGCCACTTCCTCTTCAGCCCAGCACTCCCTCCTTCCCTCACTCCCAGGCAGCCCCACAATACTCCAGGATACCAACAGACCCTGTCACACAACGTTGTCTTCCTCCACCAGACACAGAGAGAGCGCTATGACGCCACGGCTCTTCTCAGGCTTTCCAACAACGAGTAGGAATAAGAGAACAGGTCCTGGTTTGATTCATGTGCCTGGACTGGATAGTTCCACTAGCTGACTGTGGGTTAGGAGCCCCAAAGCCCCTCTGCCGATCCCCTAAACCGTGGGACCCTCTCTCTATCCTCCTCTCCTCGCTCCTCTAATTACGGAGGATGACTTGCCCTACAGCCCTGTACTCAGTGACCGCGAAATCCACAGGCCCTTGTACCATTCTCATCCTCCATGCCAGGGGATCCCTTTTGTTTCTAGAAGATCTGCCTCAGAGAAATGAAGTGCCATGATCTCATCACACAGGCCCATTGTTTTCACTCTCATACACACTGTGTAATGGCCATGGAGATAAGGGGATGATTCAGGCCTTTCACTGGAGGAAATGGGAACGCTTGCCGGAGAAGAAGTGAAATTACTGTTTTGATGGCTTTTGGTGGTGGGGGGCATAATTGCTGGATGGATGGAGGGATGGATGGATGGATGGAGTGTGAGGAATCTTAACACACGGGAGATGAGTATATCTAATACTGGAGGCAGTTGGAAGGAAGGGAGCATGCAGAAGGTTATATACACTGCGGGTTGCCTTAATGGATGTGTGTGTATAATAGCAGTTGTACTAAAATAGCGTATTTTTTTCTCCCCAACCCTTGCCCCTTCTGGATTGAAACTCCCATTGTTGATAGCAACGCTGATTACGATATTGTTCCATGCGCATCACCATAGTAACAGCAGTTAATTTCATATTGTTTGTGCATGAGATAGTTGCTAGGGCCTTAAGGAATATGAGATGAGCTTAATATATTTTGCAACTGGCATAAGGCTCATCAACACATTCCAGAAAACAAGGGACAGAGGATTACAGGATGTAGTAATGACAGGGACAGAGCATAAATACTATGCAGGATTATAATTAGCCTTACTCCGTGCATTTAAACACACTCCCACATTGACTTCTGGGGGAAATGTTGTATTAATTGGGTGGCTTTTCTTTTCTCCCTACTTTTAAGTAATTCCAGCAGCAAACAAAAGGCTTGGCGATTAGGCGACACCGAGTCACGCCAGATCAACATTAGCCATGCCATAAACTCCCTCTGGAAACACCTCTACCCAGGGAGAGAAGGAGAGGGAGGGCATTCAGAAAGGAGTCAGAGTTAGCTTTGAAGCCCTCTGTGAAGGAGAACTGAAAAGGGGGATCGATGTGAGAGGGAGCCCGATAAGACAAGGCAGGCACACACAGAGCTGTATCCTCGGGGTGGAGAGACTACAGTGGGGAGACAGGAAAGGGTTTCCTGGTGCCGAGGCTGAGGCCTGGACCTGAGGGGAATTAATGTAGAGAGAGACTGGAGACTGGCTCGGCTTCCCACTCCAGTCCTCCTAGTCTCCCACCTCAGCATTCAGCTATCGTCTCTCTCTCTCTCTCTCTCTCTCTCTCTCTCTCTCTCTCTCTCTCTCTCTCTCTCTCTCTCTCTCTCTCTCTCTCTCTCTCTCTCTCTCTCTCTCTCTCTCTCTCTCTCTCTCTCTCTCTCTCTCTCTCTCTCTCTCTCTCTCTCTCTCTCTCTATCCCTCCCTCCCTCCCTCTCCCTCCTTCCCATCCCTCTCTATCTCTCCCCGGCCACGGCAGCTTTATCATTCATTTCCGTCCAGAAGTGGGGAGAAGTTGTAAAGCTAATTAAGGTGCGGGGATGCGGCTGCTCGACAGATGTGCATTGAGACGGCCAGCTATTGAGTAGCGGGGATAATGGTGTGCAGACCTGGTGGGCAGTGGGGGCTGTGTTGGAGGGAACTCTTTACCTGGGCGTGCATGTTAATAAGAGCCTGCCTGTCTGTCTGTCTGCTGAGAGCAGGGAATTAGGGGGGAAGGGAAGCGTGTCGCCTGCCTCTTACTGAAGAAACAAGACTGCCTAGCTGATTAGGAGCACAAATTCACCCAGGTCGGTAAGACAGGGAGATATGCAGTTCTGTAGGACAGAGAGAGAGAAAAAAGACCTGTCTTTATTAACAAGGAATAATGGGAGAGGAAAATGGAGCGGAGGATATACTGTACCTGTTGTGGATGTTGAATAGTAGAGTTGATTTGGTATTGTCGATGACAGTCATCAACATTAGATGTATCTATGTGTCATTTTTCTCTACTTGATGCCATTGAAAGCCATAATCACCAGCTAAATGAGACAGAGAAGTGGGCCGTGGTTGAAGTGCTGCACTAAGAGTACTTTGCTGGATCAAACAGTATATTAGAGGTGTTTGGCTCTTGACTAGTAAACAATGTTTGCTTTTAGCTCTTGACTTTGTATTGATCATACAGACCATACTACTGCCAAGTGCATTGAAGTTGTATGAGAAATATAAGAAATGTGTGCGTGAACACAACTGGAATATGTGTTCTGGTGAAAGGGTCTTTTGTCTAACAAATGGACAAATTTGGACACTGGAAAGCATACTGCAAGGTATAGATTTTTGATTCATTTAAATCATTCATATTAACTCGTTTGATGCTACCATTTCTCATGACATACAATAACTTCAGAAAGTATTCACACCCCTTGACTTTTTCCACATTTTGTTGTGTATTTAATTAAATGTATTGCATTGCCATTTTTGGTCAACGATCTACACAAAATACTCTTTAGTGTCAAAGTGGAAGAAAAATACTACATAGATAGATAAAACAGTCAAATATCTTGATTAGATAAGTATTCACCCCCTGAGACAATACATGTTAGAAACGTCTTTGGCAGCGATTACAGCTGTGAGTCTTTTTGGGTAAGTCTCAAAGAGCTTTGCACACCTGGATTGTACAATATTTTCCCATTATTATAAAAAAAATATTCAACCTCTGTCAAGTTGCTAGAAAGACATTTGAAAGTCTTGCCAAAGATTTTCAGCCGATTTAAGTGAAAACGGTAACTAGACCACTAAGGAATCTTCAATGTTGTCTTTGTAAGCATCTCCAGTATAGATTTGGCTTTGGGTTTTAGGTTATTGTCCTGTTGCTGAAAGGTGAATTTGTCTCCCACTGTGTGTTGGACAGAAGACTGAACCAGGTTTTCCTCTAGGATTTTAGGATTTTGCCTGTGCTTAGCTCTATTCCCTTTGTTTTTAATCCTCAAAAACTCCCTACTCCTTGCCGATGACAAGCTTACCAATAACTTGATCCAGCCACCACCATGCTTGAAAATATGAGGAGTGGTACTTCGTGATGTGCTGTGTTGGATTTGCCCAAACATAATGCTTTGTAGTCAGGACAAAAAATTGATTTCTATGCCAGAAGTTGCCCTTCCTTATGAGTCATTGCGGTTGAATCTGTGCTTGAAATTCACTACCTGATTGAGGGACCTTGCAGATAAATGTATGTGTGGTGTACAGAGATGGGGTAGCCATTCAAAAATCCTGTTTACCACTATTGTTAAACACAGCATGAGTCCATGCAACTTATGTGACTTGTTAAGCACATTTTTATTCCTGAACTTATTTAGGCTTGCTATAACAAAGGGGTTGAATACTTAATGACTTAAGACATTTCTGCTTTTAATTTTTTGAGAATTTAGAAAATGTTTTACAAACAAAATTCCACTTTGACATTATGGGGTATCATGTGTAGACAAACAGCATCTCAATTTAACACAACTAAATGTGGAAAAAGTCAAGGGGTGTGACTACTATTCTGCACAGACCTTTTCAACATTAATGTAGTGCACCGACAAGTCTACGTTTGTTGAATGAAATATGATATCAAACAGAGAAACCCCACACTTGAAACAAAATAGCAGGGTTGGTTTTAGAGCGTAACACATTATTTTCTCTGTTTGGGAGAGGAAAAAGCGAACAATAATTTCCTCCTGTAGATGGTTGCACAGCTCATCTCCCACACAAAGCCTTGTTCACCAGCTATCTGCCCGTTTTTAATTAGCTTCCTTCAACAAAGACAGTCTGATCTTACTTCTGCCTAATTGTGATTATTTACACAATAAAGGTTTATGGGTATTTATAGCCCCCTTTTCCTCCCAGATTTCAATGTCTGCCGTTAATAATGAGTAGGAAATGATTTTCAACACTCCATCATTATCTGTGTCTTCAAGTACTGTCTTCCTTTTAATATGCTAATGCTGGCTGATATAATCGCCTAGTAATTGTAAAACACTTCAAGTACGACACATTTTGTGTGGCACTCTCCTGAATGAAGAAATCACAGTCAAGACAAAAAGCTGCGCTTGAATATGTTGAGGATCTGTTTGTGTTCTCAGGAGAGATGCTTCGGCTCGGCAATGAATGGTTATTCCATTCTAGGTGGCAGAATTCCAAATTACACGGTGGCGGCGTATCCTAAATAAAAAGTGTAGGTTAGCTCAGCCTCAATCCCACATCACCATGCTCCTGACGCTCGCCTCTGTCTAATCATCAGGCCCTTTATTCCCAATAACCAACCACACAGAGAGTTTACAGATTACCATTGATCCTATACGAGAGAGCAGATTTATAGTAGTTGGGTACTGCTGTCAAACCGTCTTAAATGAATTGTACATTAAGTTGCCCCTACTGCTAGGTAACTACAGAATAATAACTGTAGTAATACTGCAGGAGTTACATAGGTGTTACTATGTAATTACATGGTAATACGTTTGTAGCGGTTTCAGTTATTAAACATTTGGAACAAGGAATGTGTAATTACACAGCCACTTGCTGAAGTTTATTCCACATGTGCAATTATGGATGTTATTACACATTTTCTTGTTCCACTATTTAAGTAATGTTTTGTAATTACACATTTTAAAGTAATCTATGAATTACCACGTTAATAACTCTAACCAAAATCGGACCTTGTTACTTGTTACTAACTACAAGGTGTACAAGGTATCATTGAATCCACATGGAATACCAGGGTTGATAAATAGGCTAGGACTTGGTAACAACAATTGTAACAAGGCACATCCTGTCATTGCTACTCTAACTTCCGCGATGCATACAAAGCCCTCCCCCGCCCTGCCTTCGGCAAATCTGACCATGACTCCATTTTGTTGCTCCCAGCCTATAGACAGAAACTAAAATAGGAAACGCCCATGCACAGGTCTATCCAACGCTGGTCTGACCAATCGGATTCCACGCTTCAAGATTGCTTCAATCACGTAGACTGGGATAACATTGATGTATATGCTGACTCGGTGAGCGAGTTTATTAGCAAGTGCATCGGAGATGTCTTACCCACTGTGACTAGTAAAACCTTTCCTAACCAGAAACCGTGGATTGATGGCTGCATTCGCGCAAAACTGAAAACGCGAACCACCGCTTTTAATCAGGGCAAGGTGACTGGAAACATGACCAAATACAAACAGTGTAGCTATTTCCTCCGTAAGGCAATCAAACAAGCAAAGCGTCTGTATAGAGACAAAGTAGAGTCGCAATTCAACGGCTCAAACACGAGACGTATGTGGCAGGGTCTACAGTCAATCACAGATTACAAAAAGAAAACCAGCCCCGTCGTGGACATCAATGTCTTGCTCCCAGACAAATTAAACAACTTCTTTGCTCGCTTTGAGGATAACACAGTGCCACTGACACGGCCTGCTACCAAAGCCTGTGGGTTCTCCTTCTCCATATCCAACATTTAAACGTGTTAACCCTCGCAAGGCTGCCGACCCAGACGGCATCCCTAGCCGCGTCCTCAGAGCATGTGCAGACCAGCTGGCTGGTGTGTTTACGGTCATATTCAATATATCCCTATCCCGGGTGGTGAAGGTAGGAAACAACATCTCCTCAGCACGGAGGCCCCACAAGGGTGCGTTCTCAGCCCACTCCTGTACTCCTTGTCCACCCATGACTGCGTGGCCATGCACGCTTCCAACTCAATCATCAAGTTTGTAGACGACACTACAGTGGTAGGCTTGATTACCAACAACGACGAGACGGCCTACAGGGAGGAGGTGAGGGCCCTCGGAGTGTGGTGTCAGGAAAATAACATCTCACTCAACGTCAACAAAACAAAGGAGATGATCGTGGACTTCAGGAAACAGCAGAGGGGGCAAACCCCCATCTACATCAACGGGACAGTAGTGGAGAAGGTGGAAAGTTTTAAGTTCCTTGGCGTATACATCACAGACAAACTGAAATGGTCCACCCAGACAGACAGCGTGGTGAAGAAGGAGCAATAGAGCTTCTTCAACCTCAGGAGGCTGAGGAAATTTGGCTTGTCAACTATAACACTCACATATTTTACAGATGCACAATCGAGAGCATCCTGTCGGGCTGTATCACCGCCTGGTATGGCAACTTCACCGCACTCAACCGCAAGGCTCTCCAGAGGGTCGTGCAGTCTGCACAACGCATCAGTGGGGCAAATTACCTGCCCTCCAGGACACCTACAGCACCCGATGTCACAGGAAAGCCAAAAAGATCATCAAGGACAACAACCACCCGAGCCACTGCCTGTTCACCCCGCTATCATCCAGAAGGTCAGTACAAGTGCATCAAAGCTGGGACCGAGAGACTGAAAAACAGCTTCTATCTCAAGGCCATTAGACTGTTAAACAGCCATCACTAACACAGAGTGGCTGCTGCCAACATACAGACTCAAATCTCTGGCCACTTTAATAAATGGACTTAACAAAGGTATCACTAGTCACTTTAAATAATGCCACTTTAATAATGTTTACATATTATATTACTCAACTCCTATGTATATACTGTATTCTATACCATCTACTGCATCTTGTCTATGCCGCACGGCCATCGCTCATCCATATATTTATAGGGTCAACAGCCCTGCACCCCCCACAGCAACTTGCCCAAACCTCCCCCATTTCTCCTTCACCCAAATCCAGATAGCTGATGTTCTGAAAGAGTTGCAATATCTGAACCCCTACAAATCAGCTGGGCTAGACCATCTGGACCCTCTCTTTCTAAAATTATCCGCCGCAATTGTTGCAGCCCCTATTACTAGCCTGTTCAACCTCTCTTTCATATCGTCTGAGATCCCCAAAGATTGGAATTCTGCCGTGGTCATCCCCCTCTTCAAAGGGGGAGACACTCTAGACACAAACTGTTGCAGACCTATACCTATCCTACCCTGCCTTTCTAAGGTCTTCGAAAGCCAAGTTAACAAACAGATCACCGACCATTTCGAATCCCACCGTATCTTCTCCACTATGCATTCTGGTTTCCGAGCTGGTCATGGGTGCACCTCAGCCATACTCAAGGTCCTAAACGATATCATAACCGCCATCGATAATACTGTGCAGCCGTATTCATCGACCTGGCCAAGGCTTTCGACTCTGTCAATCACCACATTCTTATTGGCAGACTCCACAGCCTTGGTTTCTCAAATGACTGCCTCGCCTGGTTCACCAACTACTTCTCAGACAGAGTTCAGTGTGTCAAATCGGAGGGTCTTTTGTCCGGACCTCTGGCAGTCTATATGGGGGTGCCACAGGGTTCAATTCTCGGGCCGACTCTTTTCTCTGTATACATCAATGATGTTGCTCTTGCTGCTGGTGATTCTCTGATCCACCTCTACGCAGACGACACCATTCTGTATACTTCTGGCCCTTCTTTGGACACTGTGTTAACTAACCTCCAGACGAGCTTCAATGCCATACAACTCTCCTTCTGTGGCCTCCAACTGCTCTTAAATGCAAGTAAAACTAAATGCATGCTCTTCAACCGATCGCTGCCAGCAGCTGCCCGCCCGTCCAGCATCACTACTCTGGACGGTTCTGACTTAGAATATGTAGACAACTACAAATACCTAGGTGTCTGGTTAGACTAACTCTCCTTCCAGACTCACATTAAGCATCTCCAATCCCAAATTAAATCTAGAATCGGCTTCCATAAGACTGCTAAATAGTTAGTTAAATAGTTAACCAGATAGCTACCAGGACTATCTGCATTGACCCTTTTTGCACGAACTGTTATGTCTCATCACGTACGCTGCTGCTACTGTTTATTGTCTGTCACTTTATTCCTAGTTATATGTACATACTGTTTCTACCTCGTACCCCTGCACATCGACTCGGCACTGGTACCCCGTGTATATAGCCAAGTTGTTACTCATTGTGTATTTATTATTACTTGTATTATTATCTGTTTTATTTTTCTATTATTTCACTTTTTTCTTTCTCTCTGCTTTGTTTGGAAGGGCCCGTAAATACTGTTAGTCTACACTTGTTGTTTATGAAGCATTTGAGAAATGTTATTTGATTATCATGTACTTACCCAGGAGCAAGCAACTTCATGTAAAGTGAAACCCAGTAGGGTATAACCTTTATAATTAATATGTAGTTACAATGTAGCAACCTTTGCAGACAATAGGCTAACTAAGAGAAATTAGGAAACAGGAGATAGGAGAACATTAGGTATAACTGTCACGCCCTGACCTTAGTTCCTTTTTTATGTCTCTATTTTGGTTTGGTCAGGGCGTGAGTTGGGGTGGGCATTCTATGTTTTTGTTCTATGTTTTATATTTCTAGGTGTTTGGCCGAGTGTGGTTCTCAATCAGAGGCAGCTGTCTATCGTTGTCTCTGATTGAGAACCATACTTAGGTAGCCTCATCCCACCTGTGTTTTGTGGGTTGTTGTTTCCTGTTGTGTGTCTGCACCAGCCCGAACTGTTTCGGTCGTTATTCTTTGTTAATTTTGTTATTTCAGTGTTCATTTAATAAATATGGACATGTACCACGCTGCACCTTGGTCCTCTCCTTCCAACAGCCGTTACAATAACCCTTTCACTGTACTGTACTCACAATAAGTAGGGATTGATTGATGCTCAATGTTAAATTCTTTCTACTATCACATCTAAGCCAATACGACACAAATGTCGATTAAACATCACAATTACTTGATTGGAGGTACACAACACACTACCCGCCTCTCGTCATGAGCCGTTCAGCCGTTACAATCTTTAACAACCAATTCTGTTGTTACAAGGGGTATACATGTATTTACAATGTACTTACCCAGGAGCAAGCAACGTAATGTAAAGTGAAGTGAAATGTTGAATTACTTTCTAGTTACATTGCAACAACCTTTGCAGATGAAGTTGAAGCTATAGTCTAGGGCGCCTGTTTCAATTGTCTATTTTTAAACTCCCTCCATGGTTAAAGTAATGATAAATAGATGTCATTGTTGTAAAAATCTGTGAGTATGCTTCATTTACTATCATCCTATATCGAAATATTGAATTATTATGACTTTATGAGTTATATTATATTACGCTAAGTCTATTTTTGCACAATTTAAGAAGAATATTAAAGAGCTTCAGGTGAAGAAAATCTTACTGTATTTGTCGAATGGGTTAATTAACTTGAGGATCTATTACCTGTTATGGATACATGCACTATGGATGTGCTAGGATATACATACATTATACACAGAGGAAGTGTTATCGACATTTATTTTACTATAAACTGGTAGATAGAACGTGTTAGGCCTACTACATTACACAGACAAATGTTTTCACCACACAACAATTACAGGACAACAATTACAGGACATACATGTGATTTTACCTCAGATTGGTGATGTGAGTATTATAGTTTATAGTCATCACGTTCTCCCAAAATCGATTGCTTGAAACGGATCATATCTTTGGTATAGTACAACTATTTTTGTCATACACGCCAGTCCATAGTGGAACTTAGAATGCGGCTGTCGTTTTCAGACCACTGTGGCTAGAATAAAATTGGTCTCTCCTCCCATAAAACGTCTCTGGCCTCACATGAATTCATGGATTTGAAGGTTAAACTATCATTCGAATGAAAGCCAACCCCTGTCGCTATTTAAAAACCGTTGTGAAGTAGTGATTCGTTGAATTTAAACGCAACATGTAAAGTGGTGGCCCACGTTTCATGAGCTGAAATAAAAGATCCCAGACATTTTTCATACGTGCAAAAAGCTTATGTCATAACGTGGCCCTTTCTGGGTATAGAGCGTGGCATCCCCCTCTCTCTCCCTTCTACACCCAGGTTCTGTAAATTCCTGGAGGAGACTCTCTGCTCCTGGCCATGCAGTAGAGAAAGAGAGTTTCACAGTAGAACAAAGGAACTTCTTCTACAACACAGAACTTGAGAACTGAACAATGTCCATGTTTTGGAGAATGTGTAAATGGTCGGTGGAGAAGCCAGACACGACCCGGTCCGTTTTGTTTCATGTTTGTGAACTCATGAAAGACAATACAGCCACATTACCATAACTCTGTTTATACAGGTGCCTCCATTATGAGGTTTGTGTCTAATTATTGTATAAAATGAATGAGTAAAGATGAAACTATTTGTGAAATGATGTAATGATGTTAATGTGAGAGAATTGTATTCCCTTTAAAGTTTAACTAAGTCATTGGCCCGCCACCATGAGCACAAACATGATCTGGCTCATGGGACAGCCCTTTTCTACTGTTACGAATAAAACCCCCACCTGAAGAAATCCTCTCCAGACCACGCGTATCTCGGTCAGCTTAGGGGGCGAAGGTTGAGTAGAGACCACAAAAACCTCAGTATAAGGCAAGGTTGTAATGGTGGTTGAACTCCTAACCATACCACGTGGAGCATTGGCTACACGGCGGGAAATGGATAAACTCTGAGACTATCGATCCCGACAGAATAAGAGCAAATCTTAGATTCTAATTACTAGTCTGTAGCTAGAAATTATGTCAACCTGAAATGTGAAGACCGACAACCGCCGAAACATCTATTCTATAAGAACATTTCTGAATTGTACTCTGAAGTTTCCATTCTAACCACGAAAGACTCCAGGGAAGCAGAGAGACGCTTGGATGAACTTTCCAACAGAAAGACAGACGATTCCAACAGAGATCACGACGACACACTGAGCGTAAATATATATTGATTGCAATTATTCCCGAATGAGTGAGCGTTCATGTGCAAAGGACTAGCATTTTAATTAATATAATGATCGACTGTGTAGTAACTCTTTTGTCTTTCCCGCCCTTCTCAGTCCACTAGGGAACCTCCCCTATCATTTCCTTGTAACCATATCTACTGTTTGTTTGTTTATGCATTTCTGTGATTATTTAGTTAGTTAGTAAATAAATGATTAAGGCAATTGATGTATGGATGATTCATAGTAAAGGCTGGGTTCGTGCAGATAACCAACAGATAACAACAACGACGTTTGGAATGAGACTAACGTGAGGTAAAGAATAATTCATTAATTAGAAGACTAATTGATCAGATATTAAAATATCTGAAGAGTTATATTAGGAAAATTATTACTTTGTAATCTGAAGATTTTCCTTGGTGCCCCGACTTCCTAGTTAATTACATTTACATGATTAGTTTAATCACGTAATAATAATTACAGAGAATTGATTTGATAAAATAACAGTCTTCACTTCAATGATGCCAAAGACACGACACTTATCTCTCAAATTGTGTGCACAAATTTGTTTATATCCCTGTTAGTGAGCATTTCTCCTTTGCCAAGATAATCCATCTACCTGACAGGTGTGGCATATCAAGAAGCTGATTAAACAGCATGATCATTACACAGGTGCACCTTGTGATGGGGACAATAAAAGGCCACTCTAAAATGTGCATTTTTGTCACACAACACAATGCCACAGATGTCCCAAGTTTTAAGGTGGAGTGCAATTGACATGCTGACTGCAGGAATGTCCACCAGAGCTGTTGCCAGAGAATTTAATGTTCATTTCTCTTCAATAAGCCGCCTCCAATGTCGTTTTAGAGAATTTGGCAGTACGTTCAACTGGCCTCACAACTGCAGACCATATGTAACCGTGCCAGCCCAGGACCTCCACATCCGGCTTCTTCACCTGCGGGATTGTCTGATACCAGCCACCTGGACAGCTGATGAAACTGAGGAGTATTTCTGTCTGTAATAATACCGTTTTAATGGGGGGGGGGAAATGATTCTGATTGGCTGGGCCTGGCTCCCCAGTGGGTGGGCCTGACTCCCAAGTGGGTGGGCCTATGCCCTCCCAGGGCCATCCATGGCTGCGCCCCTGCCCAGTCATGTGAAATCCATAGATTTTATGAACTGTAACTCAGTCTTTGAAATTGTTGCATGTTGTGTTTATATTTTTGTTCAGTATATATATAGCAGCCTTCTAGATGTCCTCATCTAACCAACCATATATAGATTACTCCAAGTTTCCATGTGGTCTTTGTATTAATATTAGGCTATAACTGGTCGCATTACAACCATATTACTATGTAATTACATAGCAACACCTATGGAACTACTATGTCGCTACTTCAGTTATAACTGTGTAGTTACTGTTCATCGCGATGTGGGCAACTTAATGTAAAGTGTTACCAATCTTGGTTGTTATTTCTTAACCCAAATGATGAAAGCCTTGTTCTCCCCATGTCCTTAGGGGGATGGTGCCTGGTGCTTTTCTGTTGGAGAGGAGAGGATGGGATCCTGACTGTTTCTCTCTTTCTGCTGTTATTTCCCTGTAGAGCAGGGAAGAGTGAAGGGAGCTATGAGTGATCGACTGCGCCTCTATTCTATGAGTTTTAGGGGGATTTGAAGTTATTGAAAGTGTGGTGAAGGGTGACAGCTGGGAGATGTCTATGTGATGCCTATCGGGCGGCCGGTTGCCTGCCATCATGGTTGTGTGCATCCAGCCAGTCTTCCTCTCAGCCTGTCCCCTCAGGCAGACGGCACAAGCATTCCACTCCACTATCACATACATGTTGTTGAACTACTGGCCAATCATCTGCACTACTCACATATGAGATTTCACCAAGATTGCACAGAAATTTGATATTGATATATAATGGCTGTATAAGGCCTTTAAAAGTGGGAAATTTGGAGGTGTGTGAATGATGAATGATAGATAGATTGATGGCGAGAGAGAGAGAGAGAGAGGCATTTTTGGGGGGGCTATTCCTTAACGATTCCTCTGAGTAGCCATGCAAGGAATAATGGATGTGTAATGTGGAACGACAGCTTGCAGAGCACTGTCATTAATGTTGTAATTCACTTTTAGTGTTTCTACTATTGCACTGCAACAGGAGGCACAGATGTCACCTGAATCAGCTCCTTCTAGCAGCCAGAGCGCACCCTGTCTTCACCAGCTGTCTATGAACGCACCCTGCCAGCCCACCATGTGTGCAAATGTGTGCAATGGTGTGTGTGTGTGTGTGTGTGTGTGTGCGTGTGTGCGTGCGTGCGTGCGTGTGTCCATGATGCCCGGTAAATGTCACCTTCCAGAGTACACTGTATGTATTGATACAGGAAGTAAATCCATAGTGTTATAGTATCTTGTTACATCATTGGAATCAAAAACAAATAGATTTTCTTTCACATTTTTCCTTCTGGTAAATTATTATAGAATAGCTAGACTTAAATACTTAGTTAATATTTGGCCCCATTTTAAAAAAGACAATCTTATCAGTACTCTCCCTACTTTATGTTATAAATCATATTGGGACCTTAAATGAAGTGGATGCTTGAATACCCAAAACAAATGTCTCCCATCTCTTTAATACAAGTGCACACGTTCACTCTGGAGATCACCCTGACAAAATCACAGAGGGATATGACAGAAGACGAAATAAAAGGTCTCAAAGAGAAAATAGCTGACTGACTGTGTAAGCTCAGCTCAGCTCAAAATGAGAAAGTTCATTATATGGCCGTCAAGGTGAAAGGAAGACATCTCCTGGCAGACGCAGTTAAAATGTCCACCTCTCCTACTCAGAGGAGAAAAGAGAAGGAATGAAGAGAGACAAATGCTGTTTTGTGGGGAGGTGTGTGTGTGTGTGTGTGAGGGAGAGTGTGTGTGTGTGTGTGTAATAAAGAGAGTAAAAGTGTGTGTGTGTCTGTGTGTGAGTGCGTGTGTGTGTGTGCGTGCGTGTGTGCGTGAGTGTGTGTGTAATAGAGAGAGTAAAAGAGTGTGTATGTGTGTGCGTGCTCGTGTGCGTGCGTGTCTGTTCCAGTACAGACAAGGGCAGCAGTGTTAATGGTATTGCTCTGTAAAATGACCCTTACATCCGTTTCTTCATACATTTCCACAGTGCTTCAAAAGTCCTCATATTTTCCCCTTGTCAGCAGTGTATCATTGTTATGTGTATGTGACCTCTAGAAGGAGCTTGTGTTCCTTCATGTAGCCTTTCATGTTCAGCCTGTGCTCCCTTGTTATTTGATTGCATTCTGAATGCATTTTCCCTAACAATGAAACAGAAGGTTATCCCTGTTGACATATATCTTCTATGGTTAGTCTCCTGCGCTTTAATACAGGGCTAGCCTGTGAATATCAGTTTAATAGACAAAACTAGTTTCATTCCACTAATATTTGCCAACACAAGTGGATGCTTAAAATAGCTCCTCTCACTCAGTACCACTAATGTCTGTATATTATGCTGAGTGTGCCACTTATAATACAGCCTCAAGCTAAGGCAGCATTAGCCATACCTCCCCTGGCGAAGCAACATTACAAATGAAGTGGTATCAGGGAAACTACTGTAGCCCTGTGTGAGGAGGAGCCACAGAGTCAGAATGGTTCCACACAGACCTATACATGGGATGTTTGATACAGTACATACTGTAGTGTTTCATAGCAGATGTTGCTGTCCTTTGTCTCGCAGACGCTGCTTCACACAGAGTAATGCTGAGACTGGCTTAGGCTTGCAGCACCACTGAAGACTTACACGGCTCTAGACAATGACTATTAGCCCCAAGGCCAGCGAACAGTGATCAACTGACCTCTGAGACAGGTAAGACTGTTACAAATGTGAACATTTACCACCCTGTGTAGATAGCTGTTACATATACTACAGAACGAGGCTCATTTCACCAACATGTAGGATACTGTTTCCTTATCCTCATATGAAGAAAGTTCTCATAAAGTTCTCTTCGAAGTAAATCTTCATGTGTCAGAAAGTGATGTGGGCGCCGGACATGGGGGGGCTAGTGGGTCTGGGCAGGTGTGATGTAGTTGATGTTTGTATGATGTTGTCGTTTGTATATGAATGTTTTGTATTGTTAATAAAATATAAAAATTAAAAAAATATATACAAAAGAAGTAAATTGTATACTCTACCAAAAGACAATATTATCACATAATTAGTCTTTCCCTGTGTACTCAATGACAGTCACACTCTCAGCATCAAATAGCAGAGTTACTTGTTTACTTCACTATGAATTACGAACGCATGTTTGATTTAACTCAAATCTATCACTGCACTGCAGCATACAATAGATCTCATTCAAATTAGTCCGTTTCTGCAGTCGGGTGGAAATGTGTTGAATCTTTTCCCACTCACCTCAAAGCTAGTCATCATTTTCCTTTTCAAGGGAACTTGAAAGTGGTGTCAGAAGGAGACGTGGCATGGGTTTGTGTTTGTTTTCTTCTTGCATAGAGAGTAGTTACTTTGAAAAGCGCAGGGCTGGCTCGGTGATGGAGCGTAGGATGATTCAGCAGGAATCCAACAGCCCATGTGACTGATTCACATTTGAACATAAGCAGAAATATGGCCGCTCCAGGGAGTTGCGGGGAGGAAATGAAAAATAGCCTCAAATCTCTCAGCAGCAAATGAAAAGTGTCTTTGTTTAAGTCCTGTTCTGTGTCACCTTCTCTATGGCTCACCGGTGTGTTGTGGTGTACATGGTGGTACTGATTGCTCTTATTCAAAATAAGCACCATGACAAAGATGGGGAAGAGGAGTTTTTTTGAATGTGCCTCTCCTGAAGAGGAGGGCCTGAGAGGATTATATGGCTCAGTGGGCACCGTATTGTGTAGGGAGTGGATACAGCAGGTACCCATTTGAATCCCAGCCAAGAGACAGACACAATGTTGCAGGGGATAATGTTGCCTCCCAGCAATTAAACTCTGGAGGTTTGGAGTGGTTTAGGGGGAAGCATGTTAAATTAGCCCATTTTTCCTCCCTCTCAGCCATGTCTTACGTGTATCTTCTTTCTGACCGCTTTGTAGGAGAACCTGAGAACTGTACGGAGGAGTCGTTTGCTTTGAATTCTTTAGGTGCCAAATTGAATTCCCTCCATCATTCCTCTCTCTGTGCATCATTTGCATTGACATATCCAATGCATACACATTTTCAAGTACTAAGCAAAGGCAGAGATTTCACCCTTTATCCAAGTATCCTAGAAACACTGTGTGATCTGCTCCCGTTAGCACCACAGAACTTTCCCATACCCTTGGGTCTTTGTGTCCCTGGTTTCAGGTTGGTTGTTTACAGTACAGAGGGGTTGTGTTCCGTGCCGTTCCCCCTCCTTCCCCCAGTAGCGTTGGGCAGCGGGGTCTCAAAGCCTCGTCGTCCAGGACAAATTGGTGGACAGCGGCTCATTTACTCGGAGCCGTCATGAATGGACTGTGCCGTGACTGTGTAAACAAGTGCAAAGACTCCCAAGGGCATTCCTGCATAAATAATGACTCCAGGAGATGTTTGCCATTTGTACCACTCACTGGCTGCAGACATGGGTCAGCTAGTCTCCTCTATTGGGAGGCTTCAGTAAACAACAGCCATTAACGACCCGACAAGTTTACCTGCCTGGTGTGTGGGAGTATCCTCATTGGCTGCTGGGCCTTCTTGGCTTCTCTCCCTATTCAGACTCTTCCTGTTCATCTGTTCATAGCACTCATTTCCATCTCTCCTGGTGAACGGCAAGGTTTTATGTAGCTTTTGAAGTGATGTAACAGAGGAACTGTTGAGAGTGTGTTCAAGTCTTACATGCTGTGTTTACTTGAGCATCATCTTCACCAGGCTTCACTTCATCCAGTCAACTGTGTTTTCAGGAATCCACCCAGGTCTTAACACCAGCTGTAAACACTGACTACTCAGATTGTGGGTATATCCAAAAGCCTGTATAGGTTTGAGCTCTAAGCGTGGGTTTGAGGGAGAATGGCTAGCATGAGGCTCAGCTCTGCAAGGGAAGGTGATGTGACAGCGGGAGAGGGAGGCAGAGTGAGCGGGAGCGAGAGAGAGAGAGGAGGAAATAAAGACAAAGAAACACCCACTCCTCATTAGCTTAAGCATCGTGTGTATCCATCATCCTGTAAAATAACATCTGAAAAAAGAGAAAGCCCACGTCTGCCGCGCGGCAACATGGGATGGAGATATAAAATGAATCTCTGCACTTAGGCGGTGCCATCTGTTCATCTGGGTGAAGAGCACGCCTTTACGCCACACGTTCTTTCTCCCTCCCTCTCTCTCTCTGTCTCTTTCTACTCAACCGCCAGAGAAACAATCTTTGCTCAGAAACCAGAGAGCTCAACAAAACGACATGCCTCAATGCCAACCCCGGGGCTATGTTTTTTCCTCTTGTTCTTAATTTCCCTGATAGTGTGCATATCTTTATCCAGTTTTTGATACAATATGCAAAAAACATAGTGACATAATACAATTTGAGCTCCATGTGAGAAATAGGATTATCTTGGGCGAGATTGTCAGCGACGTGTTACGGTAATCACTTTCTTCCAGGAGCCGAGAGACGTGACTCACTCGCAACTTGACCCGCTGTCATTATCTATTCCGTCTGACAGTATTTATGCAGTTTGCTTGATCTAGTTTTCCTTCAGGTGCTTTAAAAAATTAATGGAGAGCCCAATAATATATATATAAATGTGGAATAATGAAAAATAAGTAATCCCCCTTGCAAATTGGAACAAGGAATAAATCCTGGTCCACCTTGGGGCCCCAGCCAGCTACCCAGCCAGTCAGTCAGTTGGTCTGTGTTGTGTTGTTGCTCCAGACGTTGTGGATCGTCAGTGCGGTGGAGCTGTGTGTTCTCTAGGTCTCCTCTCCACATCTAGTCAGACTCCCCAGTGTTCTAATTGATACAGGATGTGTTTCCCAGGCCTCTGGAGGAAGGTCACAATGCATGACTTTCACACACTATGGAGCCACACAGATCAGAACATTCACAAATAAGGCTCCTCTCTCACCCATAAAACTCACCCATACATTTTTTTTTCAATTCTCTCAAAAGTTAATATACAGTCAGGAAAAAAGTCCAAAAAATAAATGTAACAAATACTGAGCTATATTGTATGCTAAAAAAATTGGGAAATTATTATTTTGTACTTATATAATTGCTCAGATTTTGTTTAAAAAGTTATATTTATTTCTAAAGAAGATAGGGGTCCAAATGATTGGCACCCCTGTTTTAAATACCTTTCAATACTTCACCTTACGAGGATAACGGCACTGAGCCTTTTTACACATTAGGAGGGATCTTATAGACCATTCCTCCATACATCATTTTTTTAGATCCTTGATATCCTTCGTCTGCACTTATGGACTGCCTTCTTCAATTCAAACCACAGGTTTTCAATGGGTTTTCAAGTCCGGAGACTGAGATGGCCATTGCAAAATGTTGATTTTGTAGTCAATTAACCATTTGTGGATTTTGATGTGTGCTTGGGGTTATTGTCTTGCTGGAAGATCTACTTACGTCCCAAGTTTCAGCCTCCTAGCAGAGGCAACCAAGTTTTTGGCAAAAATGTCCTGGTACTGGGTGAAGTTCATGATGCTGTTGACCTTAACAAGGGCCCCAGGACCAGTAGAAAGATGGTAGGTATGGGGTTCTTTTCTGCTTATGCATCCTTATTTCGATGCCAAAACCACCACTGGAGTGCGTGGCCAAAGAGCTATATTTTTATGTCGTCTGACCATAGCACCAGTTCCAATCCAAGTGCCAATGCCGTTTATCAAACTCCAGGCGTTTCCATTTGTTGGATGACATGTAAATAGAGCTCTTTGGCCACGCACACTAGTGGCAGGTTTGGTGTCAAAGAAAGTTACATAAGAAAAAATAACTCCATACCTACTCTAAAATATGGTGGAGTATTTTTGATGTTATGGGGCTATTTTGCTTCCTCTGGTCCTGTGGTACTTTGCCCAGTACCAGGACAGTTTAGCCATAAACTGTTTGCCTCAGCTAGGAGGCTGAAACTTGGCCGCAAGTGGATCTTCCAGCAAGTCAATAAGCCCACCTATCAATATCCACAAATAAATAGTTAATTGACCAGAAAATCCACATTTTGCAATGGCCATCTTAATCTCCAGACTTGAACTCCATTGAAAACCTGTGGTTAGAAATACTAGAACAGAAAATCCACACAGTTTAGATAGAAAGGTTGACATCCTTCAACAGTTGAACACTTTGAAGCTTGAATATGACACAATAAACACCCGATATGCAGAGATTGCTGCCATGAAATCCAAGCACCAATATGTTGAGCAAGGTGAAAGTGCAGGGAAAATGTTTGCTTGGTAAAGTAAGGAAGCGGAACACATCATCCATAGCATTCGAACCCCAGATGGTAGCATAACAATGGATACTTCTGAAATAACTGAGTCTTTAAAACCTTTAATCACAAACTGTATCAATCTGAAAACATTAAAAGGATGACAAACTATTTCCTTAATGAGGCCATTTTAGCAATTATAAGTGAAGCAGAGAAGATGTATATGATAGAAACATTACCCCAGGTAAACTGTTGGAGGCCATCAATAATGTACAAAACAGGAACTCTCCTGGTAATGATGCACTCCCAGTGGAATGTTACAGACACTTTCTTCCCAAATGACTAAAGCCTATGTTCTTGTCCTTACTTATACTTTCTAACTATGACTTTTCAAGCTTAGGAAGTACATTTAAGTGGAAATGGACAACGACACTTATGCAATATCTGGGTGTACTGATACCATGCAATCTGGAGGAGGCATATACAATGAATTACTGTCCTTTAATAGATAGGCTTGAATCTGATGTTCAGAGATGTTGTGTGTGTGATTGTGGGCGAGTGTGGGCATGTTGTTGTGTGTGATTGTGGGTGAGTGTGGGCATGTTGTTGTGTGTGATTGTGGGTGGGTGTGGTCATGTTGTTGTGTGTGATTGTGGGCGAGTATGGGCATGTTGTTGAGTGTGATTGTGGGTGAGTGTGGGCATGTTGTTGTGTGTGATTGTGGGTGAGTATGGGCATGTTGTTGTGTGTGATTGTGGGTGAGTATGGGCATGTTGTTGTGTGTGATTGTGGGTGAGTGTGGGCATGTTGTTGTGTGTGATTGTGGGTGAGTGTGGGCATGTTGTTGTGTGTGATTGTGGGTGAGTATGGGCATGTTGTTGTGTGTGATTGTGGGTGAGTATGGGCATGTTGTTGTGTGATTGTGGGTGAGTGTGGGCATGTTGTTGTGTGTGATTGTGGGTGAGTATGGGTATGTTGTTGTGTGTGATTGTGGGTGAGTGTGGGCATGTTGTTGTGTGTGATTGTGGGTGAGTGTGGGCATGTTGTTGTGTGTGATTGTGGGTGGGTGTGGGCATGTTGTTGTGTGTGATTGTGGGTGAGTGTGGGCATGTTGTTGTGTGTGATTGTGGGTGAGTGTGGGCATATTGTTGTGTGTGATTGTGGGTGAGTATGGGCATGTTGTTGTGTGTGATTGTGGGTGAGTATGGGTATGTTGTTGTGTGTGATTGTGGGTGAGTGTGGGCATGTTGTTGTGTGTGATTGTGGGTGAGTGTGGGCATGTTGTTGTGTGTGATTGTGGGTGGGTGTGGGCATGTTGTTGTGTGTGATTGTGGGTGAGTGTGGGCATGTTGTTGTGTGTGATTGTGGGTGAGTGTGGGCATTTTGTTGTGTGTGATTGTGGGTGAGTGTGGGCATGTTGTTGTGTGTGATTGTGGGCGAGTTGTTGTGTGTGATTGTGGGTGAGTATGGGCATGTTGTTGTGTGTGATTGTGGGTGAGTGTGGGCATGTTGTTGTGTGTGATTGTGGGTGAGTATGGGCATATTGTTGTGTGTGATTGTGGGTGAGTGTGGGCATGTTGTTGTGTGTGATTGTGGGTGAGTATGGGCATGTTGTTGTGTGTGATTGTGGGTGAGTGTGGGCACGTTGTTGTGTGTGATTGTGGGTGAGTGTGGGCATGTTGTTGTGTGTGATTGTGGGTGAGTGTGGGCATGTTGTTGTGTGTGATTGTGGGTGAGTGTGGGCATGTTGTTGTGTGTGATTGTGGTGGATGTTTTGTTTTTGTGTTGTATTGTTTCTGCTTTGGTATTTTGTTCATTAAAAATAATAACATAAGAGCAGATGAAGGATATCAAGGATCTGGAAAGATTCTGTATGGATAAATGGTCTAAGATCCCTCCCATTGTGTTTTCTTATAATAATGGCTTCTTCTTTCTTAATATAATGGCTCAGTGCCATTATATCCTCGCAAGGTGAGGTATTAAAAGTTATTAAAAACAGGGGTTGCAAATCTCTCTACCCCTATCTTTTTAAGAGAAAAACACATTACAAAATCTCTTTCTCTGAGCAATTGTATTAGTATGAAATAATATAATTAGCCAATTCTTTTAGCATACAATATAGCTCAGTATTTGTATTTTTTGCTCATCTTTATCAAGGGTGCCAGTCATTTTGGACTTGACAGTAGATACATCTATAATTTTTGGAGTAGTGCACACGTTTGGCAATCTGATCGTTTGGCCTCATTTGATCAAAAAGACCAAACAGAACTTCAGGTGCAGCAATGATTAAAGGGAATCATATCACCCCGTACCCAAACTAAAGCACCTTCGGCCTCCCTGTGGTCAGTGGATTAACATGAGAGCGTGTTTGTCTGTGATCTGTGCCCAGGAATCTGGGAGGTGCATATTTTCCTCTCATCTTTGCCAAACGGTGACACATGGCTGGCCATGCATCATGTTTGAGTGCTTGGCTGGCTGACGTCTAGTCATCTCTCCACGGCCCTTCGGCCTGCTTTCCCAGGCCGTAAAGAGGACATCCATCAGGACAGGTGTAATTTGCCGTGCAGTCGCCGCTTCTTTGCCAATACAATTTGTTAACCAATTGTTAAATGCGTACGTGATTGAATGCCTGCCGTACGACCCTTATGGATATGATAAAATGATTTGCTTCATGTTTCTCTCGCTTGTTTTCCAGAAATCAACTTGACACGTTATTTAACCCAGCCGTGATTTATATCGGAGGGCTTTTCATTTTGAAAATGTTTTTTTTTTAAAGGGATATGTAAACAAATTTTTGATCACATAAATCTTTGACCTGTTGTCAGTGGCTCAGCGGAATGAAGAGGATAGTGGTCTATGGAGCAATGTTGTGAGTCATATTTTACTGAAATAATGAGGATTTTATGCAAGGAGAGACAAGATCCTCGTTTTAATCTCCCAGTAGAACATGGTCTAGATGAAATGGTTGCTGAGCTTTTAGCTCCCACAGTTACCTCAGCAATTTGTCAGTCTAACTGGTATACACTGGCGGGAAGTGACATGCCAGTCTCCAATGGCCCACGCTAAATGTACTTCACGCTTCAAAGTATCTGTTGTTCACTGACATTGAGGTGACCCGGAAAATTCTATGTTATTAAATGCTTGTAGAAGTTTAAACCAATGACCGCAGTGTGTTTCCTCAACTCAACGACCCCTTTTTATTCTTTACCAGTTGTTTGAGTAGCAACCTTTTGTCTGGGCAGGTGTCAACAACATCACCAATAAGTGTCCTTTCCCAGACAATCTCTTTGTACCAGACCACTTCTAAAGTCACTGCAGGGCTTTTGTATGCTGTTTTTCATCCTGACTACACCTAATGTCTCCATCTCTTTAAACATGAAAGGATTATTTTGATATGATTCCTTTGAAATTCCCAACATCAAAGCTGACAGGCTTATTTGCTTCGTAGTGTATTTCCCTGCTCAGGTCACATCACATGTGTCTGTAGTAATGAATCATGAATCAGATGCTATTGACTTTTGGGCGTGCAGTGATATCTCAGCCATGCAGATTTAAAGCTTGCGCTATATGAACAGAAACGACATGAGGGAATCACTGTGGTGTGATCTTAGGTCTCAGGGGTGGCCCCGCTTGTCAGAATGTGCTGTTGCAGGATCTTCCTGATGAAGTCATTAAGAAGTCATTAAGAAACCATTAAGAATCATTATGTCGGCGAGGTGGCACTCTGGTGTGCGCACAGTGAAGCACCAGGCAGCAGGAAAACTTGTTAATCACGCAGTTTATTTGTTTCCCCAGTGTGAGACTGTAAATACTACGACACTGTGTTGAAGTGTACCACCTAATAAAAGTCTGTATTAGCTCCTCTGCCAGTGTGTGTGAACGGCCGTCTCCAGAGGGGCTGCCTCATCATCGCATGGTGGCTTCCGCTTCTCCAGCTAACTCTCTAAAGCAATAAACAAGAACACACATTTTTGATTTAGTTCACTCATTTTGCCCCCTAATCTGCCAGGTGGTTGATTTATGGAACGTCAGAGATATCAAGGATTGCATTAAAGGCAGAAGAGACGTGCGCTAGCAGCGTAGCCGCCTGTGTCGGTTAGTACACACTGGACTGTGTTTGTGTGTGTATCTCTCTGTGTGTGTATCTCTCTGTGTGTGGATATGTCTGAGGGAGTGTCTGCACTTGGCGTGTGTCTAGACATGACTTGGGCGAGTGTGTTTTTCCAGCTGATTGTGTTTGACAACTAGAAGGCCCATCCAGTGACAGGGTGGGAGGAGGAGTCACTGAAGAACCCTTATCTCCCTCATTAGGCCTAAGAGAGATGTCGCCTTTCCCCATAATTATCTCTATACACTAAATCTCTCATTAGGATGCCTGTCTAATCTGAACCCTCTGAGAGACAGAGAGGACTCAGTGGAGCCAGTCTTGGGGAGGCGTTAGGAGGACCATGGGGGAGGCGTGTCTAAAGGGCTCAGGTGCCTGGCTCTATCTTCTATTTCAGATTAAAAGAGGTCTGCTTGACCCCTGAAGAAGTGCTGCCTGTTCTCTTTAAATACCTTGTGTGGGTCAGACATCCCGTCACTAATCAGGGTGTGTGTCAGGGAGTGACGGGATGGAGATACAGTGGGGCTTGACCAATTTGAGCTTTATTGTGGGCTAAAGTAGTTATTTCTCCATCTTTGTTTTGGAATTGTTAGCCATAGTCGAGCGCCAGCCTGTAATATAGCACAAGTAGAACAACATTGTGCCAACAGATGTTGTCGAAAAGCTGCCATGTTTATTTAATAAGTTGTTTGCCCCAGCCCACACTTGTCTTGGACATCCTCTCCCTTCTGTCTGTCAAACTGAGTATTCACCTTTCCTCTGACTATACCCACCCAGGTCAACCAACTTCCCTCACGGCTTAATCCTTGTTGTGTGTAAACACATTAACTGGCAATTAATATGGAGATTCTGCTCCAGATGTGCTTGTAAGTGTGAATTTTGGACTTGGCAAGTGAGACTTTGGTCCATATGAGTGAGCTGCTGCAGCAATATTCCACCTGTTTCCGCCGCCATTATTGTACACTGGCAAACAAATGGCTCTCTAGCCAAAGACAGAATAAGAGCAGTAGCATTTGGTGTGGGTCTACTGAGGAGCAGAGAAATAGCTCATATTTGCAGTACTTTTTACACCTGGTGGTGTACATGAGTTAAAACATAGCAAGTTAAACTGATTTAGTTTAAAGAAGAATGACCAATTATTTTATATTAAAGTAAAACCTGTAATTCAACAGCTCAGTGTGTACTAAATGCATCTGCCATATCACAAAAAGGATTAGGATTCATTTGAATATGAATAATCAAAGCGGTATTACATAAACGGCTGATAAGTCTTACACTGCATAACAAAAACACGATTATACTTTTCTGAGTGTGAGACTGAGTGGAATACTTAAGTAAGTTTGTAATTTGACAGCTTTCTCTCCTGTATAAGAGAGAAAAGTCACAATACCATTAGATTGCAATAACTCTGTGAAGATGTTCAACTTGAAAATGGAGGAATGCCTTCATTTTACCGCCTCCTCTACTTTTTAATGTCAAGTGTGCATATTTGGGAAAGAGCTGGCAAAAAGACTGCTTGACACATGCCTCATGTGATATTCTCTCTAATCTGGGGACATGAAATGGAAAGCGGTCACGTTATTCAGTGCTCACTGGCAGCATGCAGAGCTTTGACTTAAATTAGCCATCGATGTTAAGAGCGATAAGAGAGAGAGGAACACACAGTGGAGCAGCAGTATACCGCCACATGAGAAGCTGGGGCTAGGAGCTCTGTTCCAAATGCTAGCCTGACTAGCCACAACCTCCCACTCATCGCCACATGGGGGGCTGTGCTCAAAATGTGTGTCTGCCGGCGCAGCCCGGATGGACCAGTGCTCCCCTGATGGTAGCATCCTTCCCCTGAGGTCTGCTCAGCGCCCATGGGGAAGGGGAGCGAGGTGTTAGCTAGCAGAAGCTGGACACAGTTTCTCTCCCTGGCATGGGCATCATGTTGGCTCTGGCCAGCCCTCAGTCGGCCAACAGCTCTGTCTTTTCCGGCCGGCCTGGGTGCCCGCATGGGGCCTGGCACAGTGTGCCGTGAGCTTGGCATCCCGGACAAACAACAGGAGGTGGAGGCTTCCTCTCTCTCCTGATGATCTGCTCCAAGGACGATTTCCTTTCTTTCTACACTGGATGAGCTAACACTAGTCTGACGCTGTCTTAGAGAATAGGATTGCATATAATGCAATATAGAATATAATTAGAATTGAATTGTAGTTTATAGAATAGAATAATTTAATTATTCTTCATTCTTAACACCACATGGATATTCAGGACCACTAATTGCTGGATAAACCAGGCTGAAGTCAAGATAGAAAATAACAATGTTTATACCTTTATATATAAATACATTAACAAATATCCCCTCACGCTTTGTACAGTACAGTATATACAGTGCATTCGGAAAGTATTCAGACCCCTTGACTTTTTCCACATTTTGTTACGTTACAGCCTTATTCTAAAATTGATTAAATCGTTTTTTTCCCTCATCAATCTGCACACAATACCCCATAATGGCAAAGCAAAAACAGGTTTTTAGAAATTTGAGCACATAAAAAAAGGAAATATTACATTTACATAAGTATTCAGACCCTCTACTCAGTTCACATTGAAGGACCTTTGGCAGCGATTACAGCCTTGAGTCTTCTTAGGTATGACACTACAAGCTTGGCATACTTATATTTGGGGAGTTTCTCCCATTCCTCTCTGCAGATCCTCTCAAGCTCTGTTGGATTGGATGGCTATTTTCAGGTTTCTCCAGAGATGTTCGATTGGGTTCAAGTCCGGGCTCTGGCTGGGCCACTCAAGGACATTCAGAGACTTGTCCCGAAGCCAATCCTGCATTGTCTTGGCTGTGTGCTTAGAGTCATTGTCCTGTTGGAAGGTGAACCTTAACCCCATTCTGAGTACCTGAGCACTCTGGAGCGGGTTTTCATCCGTTCATCTTTGCCTCAATCCTGACTAGTCTCCCAGTCCCTGCCGCTGAAAAACATCCCCACAGCATGATGCTGCCACCACCATGCTTCACCGTAGGGATGGTGCCATGTTTCCTCCAGACGTGACGCTTGGCATTCAGGCCAAAGAGTTCAGTCTTGGTTTCATCAGACCAGAGAATATTGTTTCTCATGGTCTGAGAGTATTTAGGTGCCTTTTGGCAAACTCCAAGTGGGCTTTAGTGAGGAGTGGCTTCCGTCTGGTCACTCTACCATAAAGGCCTAATTGGTGGAGTGCTGCAGAGATGGTTGTCATTCTGGAAGGTTCTCCCATCTCCACAGAGGAACTCTAGAGCTCAGTCAGAGTGACCATCGGGTTCTTGGTCACCTCCCTGACCAAGGCCCTTCTCCCCCGATTGCTCAGTTTGGCCGGGCGGCCAGCTCTTGGAAGAGTCTTGGTGGTTCCAAACTTCTTCCATTTAAGAATGATGGAGGCCAATGTGTTCTTGGGGACCTTCAATGCTGCAGACATTTTTTGGTATCTTTACCCAGATCTGTGCTGGAAACAATCCTGTCTCGGAGCTCTACGGACAATTCCTTCGACCGCATGGCTTGGTTTTTGCTCTGACATGCACTGTCAACTGTGGGATCTTATATAGACAGGTGAGTGCCTTTCCAAATTATGTCCAATCAATTGAATTTACCACAGGTGGACTCCAATCAAGTTGTAGAAACATCTCAAGAATGATCAATGGAAACAGAATGCACCTGAGCTCATTTTCGAGTCTCATAGCAAAGGGTCTGAATACTTATGTAAATAAGGTGTTTCTGTTTTTTCTACATTTCTAAAAACCTGTTTAAGCTTAGTCATTATGTGGTATTGTGTGTAGATTGCTGAGGGTTTTGTATTTTATTTAATCAATTTCAGAATAAGGCTTTATCATAAAAAAAGTACTTTCCAAAAGCACTGTACAACGTAAACATCTCTGCCCACATAACAGATATTAGGTCAAAATGTAATTTATTAATATCAACAGATGCTCTGAGGAAGTAAACACATGTGAAACAGCAAACTTGCCCACTCTTAGTAGGAGGAAACACAGTGCAAGAGAAGAGAGCATCCTCCATGCCTCCTATTTCTGGAAGCAAGCTGTCAAAGGTCAGTAGGACCAGTAGTGGGAGGGGAAACCATCCAAGACATCCCTCCATGTTTATCTTCTCTCCGAGCTCCAAAAGTAACACCTCTATTTTATTCGAGTTACATCTCTATTATTGTTATTATTGTGTCTGTCAGCCCAACTCCTATTGATCGTACAGTGTAGCTAATGAGCTGGAAGCTACTCTCCCTGCTTCCAGAAAGTGACTGGAGAGCGATTTGAATCCTTAAAAGTCCTCCAGACACGGCGTGGAGGGATCTCTCATTAGCATAGAGTACTATGTGGAAGGAAGGCTAGTCTTGAGACCGCTGATGAAAATAAAGGAATCTGTATTTTAAAGCATCGCCCTTCCTGTAACCCCCATAATTCATGCTGTTTATGATGTAAATATTTCAGAGGGGTGAGATGACCCCACAGCATGGCCAAAGGCCATTAATAATCATAAAAATGTGAACCTCCCTCTCAATGATTAATTGCATGCAATTTGCATTATGCTTTGTTTGCGGTGAGCTTTAAGCAATTTACTACAAGCCAAGCACAACTGCTCCGAAGTAAACCAAGGCTACTTCAAAGTGATTTTCGCTTCCATGTTATTAGTTCATTTACATTTCTCTCCGTAGAGGTTTCAAGATGGAGTGAGCCAGCAGGAAATACCGCAAATTCACTGAATGTCAACAAACAACAAGCATTACTGCACATTGGTGTTTGAGAGTGTTTTCTTCATATCTTCACTGGTTGTTATGTGACCTTCAGATGTAATGGTTTTATAATGTGGTTACTTACAGGTTACTCAATGTATTTTTCACATGGACAAGCAGTATGCTTTGTAAAATTTGTATCAGAAACAATGATAAAATCCCCTTTTGTTGTATTTTTGTCTGATCTGATGGTTATTGTTACTAGGCTATGAAATATTCAAACCCTGACAAACCCAGCCTGGTATCTTGGCACCTTCACCCGCAGTCTACTGGCTTGGGCAAGGACAATTTTCTATGTCAATGAGATCAGAAAAAGCATGCATATTCAACATTTGCTAGAGTGTTTATATAGCAGATTGAGGTCCAAGATTACAAGGTCCCCTGTTCACCCTATCATGTCTCAGCCTACCTCAGTGACTGGCTCTCACTTGTTCTCCACACTGAAGAACTGTACTGTGGTCAGATTTGTGTATTTGCTACCATAATGTCCAACAATAGACGTGATGAAACTACAGTACAAAGGATTATAGCATTATTGTTCACTACAGCCCAGCAGAAAGTGTTGGCTGACTTTGTAATGTTGGCACCATAGTGTTTTAGCAGGTATAGTAACTGGTTAACCAATTCCTGGTGATCAGACAGACAGGCAGGGCGACTGAGGCAGGGCAAGACTAGCTAAAGAAAGAGGCTCTCTAGTGGGACATTAAAGGCCCTGGCGGTCAATAATCTTATTTGATGTGGATTCTTCAAACGCTGAACTGACGGGGGGCTCAATTGGAGGTTGGCCTGGGTTACAAACCACTACCCCCCCACCACCACCACCACTACTAGCACCACCATGCGCACAGACAATACATCTTCAGCCCCTGTGGAACAGGTGCGGGCAATTTAATCGCAGCTCAGCCGACATGATGTCTGATTGGACTGGAGCCGCATCAGATTGTTCCCTCCAATTGAGCTGTGACTAGCTGACATTTTCACAGTATTTAATAAAAGCCACTCTTGATTAGCAAGGCCTTACCACAATCTTTTTATTTATTCGCTGTGGCAGAAAAGCATTAATTCATAGTAATTAATTAACAAGTGGTGGAGGGCCTGGCCACAGCGCAGCTGCCTCCTCTGGGAGAGAGGCTGGTGGGAGGAGGCAAAAGGAACAGACTCCTTGGCCCTGATTAGATGCAGTCCATTCTCAGCCCTCCCCATGACACTTTTACTGTCTAATGATAGCCTGCTAACGCTACAGTGGAGTACCTGACTTTACTTCACATTGGAACTAGACTCATGTTACTGTCTGCAGCATTAGCTCCCATTATTGTTACCACACTGCCTAGCTAGCTCTTTAGTGGTTTAATAAGGATACACAATCAACACATCTAGAATAGGCTCTAACTTTGGGATACACATATTTGTTTATCAACTGTTATATACTGAATGTATCATTTAATACCTGATAATTCAACCTAGATTACAGTGGCTACATTGGCCATTCCTTTGAGTCAAATCAATAACGTGAAAGAGTCAATGTCGCCATTAGTCTCCCAACGCTCCATTTCTGCTCCATGTTGTGATTCTGTTTTTGTTTTTATCTTCCTTCCCTTCTCATGTCCTCTGTCTTTGGCTGTCACTTGATTTTAGTCAGAGGGATAAGCTGCTCTCTTTTATCCACACTTCATCCCTTTCTCTTTTATCACCTCATCTTGATTGTCCCTCTCTCACATCCCCCTCTCCTTCCAGTTGGCTGGCCATAGAGCTGCCGTTTATGAAAACAGTTTAGACTTGAAAGCAGTGAGATGGAGGGAGTGGAGAGATGTGCAGGAGGCTGTTAGACAGTCCACAGGTTATCTCTCTCTCTCTCTCTCTCTCTCTCTCTCTCTCTCTCTCTCTCTCTCTCTCTCTCTCTCTCTCTCTCTCTCTCTCTCTCTCTCTCTCTCTCTCTCAGATAGCTCGTCTATCACTCTCAAAGCCATGTCTGGCGTTTGGCATTCCATCAGCAGCTAATTGTCTGCCAGCTACTTTTAGATGCTGGCTAACGACCTAGTAAATTTAAACTTGCTTACATGTCAGAAAGTTATTTTCTCACAGAGGAGGCAGAGAAGCCGGTAAATGAACAAAGTGAAGCCAGGGTAAATCATTATAGAACTTCCCCAGCTCCCGGTTTAGAAGAGGCACAGGTCCATCACAGCTCAGACAGGCTGGGGAGAGTTGTGAGATCCTTTACATTGGTCTGATAAAATGAGATTCTCTGAAACATTGAACTTTAGATTCAGTTGTCATGCTCTAAATGCTATAAAACACATTGGGATTGGTCCGAATCAGATTGGTTAGTTATTAACTTGTCATGTTGGTTTGTTCATTATTAGTACATGATTTTCTTCCCACTATTTTTTTTTATCAGTGTGTCTTTAGATACTGTTTGAGTATTCATTTTCTTACAAATAAGTGGCACAACACAAGCATTCCTATCAGTCAGTTGTGTTGTCGGAGAGTTACGACAATGTGGACTCTATCCAAATGCAAAAAAGAACATATTTGACAAAAGCGATCACAAAAGATGTCTAAACAGTCAGCCTTAATGATCGGATCCTCTCAAAATATGATTTGTCTTCTCTTCCATCACTCAAATGTAAACAATACTTTACTATTCCAGAAACAACCAGATTTGTGTGCATTTGTTTCTAACATGATATAATAGAACACAATAAAATATAATATCACTTTATAGTCATGTTAAAATAGATGAGGTCGAGTTATTTCCTGAAGTGTCTGTCCCAACATAAATGCATCTCTCCAGAACAGTGGCCATCTCATTCCATTCCTCCTACTCATGGTTCTCCTACTTTTAGCCATTACTGGGAATTATATAATAGCTCTGCATACATTACAGCAGTGAGACTGTTGTCTCCTCAAACCAAGCTAGCATGCAATATCCAGCTTTAGAGCTCAGTGTTCTAATCATCATAGACTTTGGTCAAACCATAAATCATTATTGACAAAAGCATTAGCATGGCAAAAAAAACATGAATTTGTAATGTTTAAATGTTCAGTGAAAACTAATGCATGTTGATCATAACCAGAGGTATGAGTCTGTGGCCCAGCAGGAGTGTAACACCACTGATTAGCTGATTGCTTTTTGCTGATAGCCACTAATTTGTTGTTGCTGGTATTAGTCACATAATCAGCCCCTCTGACACTGTGTGACATTGGGGATATTGACAAAATATGTTATTCAGCCTTCCCTTGAATAAAATGTTTGAATGTATAAATAATGACGACTACAGCTGCATGTCCATTGAACCTTATATTTATGGGCCTACGCATTAGAAAGTGCAATTCCTGAGTGATAGAGAAACCCATTAAAGTAGCAATAAAATTGCAAATGCCTTTCCCTTTGCTGTTTTGCTTCCTTTCAGTACGGGCAAAGGGAACGCGTTGCTCTCACCAACTGTGTGCAAGCCTCTGGCTCACAAATACATTGCAATGTGATACAGAACACATTTCCCCATCCAATTCCTCCCTGCTGCGATGGTGAAAACACTCAGTGAGATCCATCTTTTTCAATTACACCAAGAGGGGACAGCCTAGAGGGAGTGGGAGTCTTAAGGACAGGTCTCTCTCCCAGATCTCAGGCCGCATTAAAATGTATTGGCAGCATCGGATATTAAAGAGGAATCTGCCGAATTAATCGGCGGGATGCTCAGAGAGGAATATCCATGTGGAGACGCTCACACACTTACAGAAAAGGCTGAGGGGGAACAACATTATGAAAACGCACAAACATACCAGGGGATGTAACAAACCCTTAAAAAGCCTGGGAAAGGAGGCCGTAAGAATACATTCAAATAGAATACCAATAACAGCCATAGGGAAATAGCATACAGTACAAGCAGACCGATATAGGGGCAGCAGGTAGCCTAGTGGTTTTTTAAGAGAGTTGGGCCAGTAACCAAAAGGTTGCTGGTTTGAATCCCCGTGCTGACTAGGTGAAAAATATGTCAATGTGCCTTTGAGCAAGGCGCTTAACCCTAATTTCTCCTGTAAGTTCCTCTGGATAGTGACTTAAATGTAAATAAGAGCAGCTACACAATGACATACAGTAGAAGCAGATCTAAGAACAGCTAGCACCATAATAACCTTCACTAATGGCATTGTCCAGTCCCACTAGCAGGAGCTCCCTGATCCCAGTAGCTAGCAGGAGGTGCTCCATGGTAAAGGTTATGAGCCTCCAGTCATGCCTACTCATGGTGTGCTATAATCAGTTCACTGTGTGATAAGGGTGTTTGGTGTGTGATCACTCAAAAACCCTGTTGTGAATGGGGATCGGAAACACCAGGACCCTTATGAGTAATGGGCAGAACCGGGTCCCTTCTCCCACTCATGCCTCTCCACCCCACCTATCCTGACCCAGCTAACACGGAGGGTGAAGCTGCAGCACACTAGGAGGGAGAGGAGACAGTGTTTGATGCTCCCTTCTGACCCCCTGATTCACAGCTGGTCATTTGTTTTGCTTTATGTAATGCGGTGTGGTGTCCCTGATCACCTTAAACATGCACACCAGTTTGTGAAACAAACCACACAGCACAGCCAGCCAGCCAGCCAGCCAGCCAGCCAGCCAGCCAGCCAGCCAGCCAGCCAGCCAGCCAGTCAGTCAGCCAGTCAGTCAGCCAGTCAGCCATTCATCCCTTCCCTCTGCTCCTAATCAGGTTGGATTGCTCCACAACATCATCTGTGTCCTCAGTCCCCTGACTGACCACGGGAAGGGAATTACACCTCCCCAGGTGGCCTCCAGATGGGAGAGAGGGCCCTGCCAGTCAGCGTGCTGGAGGAAGATGAAGAAAGCCCTTTGGGGTAGCCTAGATTGAAAAGCAAGAAAATCTCCCCCAAATCAAAGCGGTGACCCAGCTCAGATTGTTGGGGAGATTAAAAGTCCAACTTTATTATACTTTTCATTTTTCAAAGTTTCTGTGATTGATTCATGCCCTAAACCCTTTTTAAGTGTGGTGGCATCACGCTACACAAGGTACTGTGTCAGTCCCCATTACATTAACACTGTGAATGAACACAAGGGTCATAGTTCAACCGGTATACCCCATCTTAGTATTGCATTTTCATGCACTTGAATTGAGGCCTTGTGTTACTACTGTATCTCCATATGTTAGACAGACATGTATTACAGACACTATATCCCCCTATGTTAACGTCATGGTTTTCATCCTCTCTCTTGGACAACTGATAAATGTAATACGTTGTCGTTTTATAGGTAATGGTTCTAAACAAGGGGCGACTTGAATTGGATATGTGGGTGGTATCTACACCATAATGTCTGCATCATGTTAGAACAGTAAAACCCAGGTGAAGGCTCCATAAATAGTGTGTATCATTTAAATAGGTACTGTATGTGTTTGCCTTGTTCTATGAGCAACCCTGTGAAGGTCACAGTCAAGCTTTGTAGTAAAACTTTACAGGATGAGAGAAGCCCCACAGTGTCGAGGCCTTGGTCCATAATTGCTCGCTACCCTTTTACTTAACGTGGTGAATGGAGAGGTGTGCTGTGCATATATGTGGCTCAGTACTCTTGGTGATTCAGTGGATGTTGTGTGATCAGTTGGATACACTGACCAGGCTTGTCCTACATTGTTCTCCGCAGGGCCACAGATGGGATCTCACTGTTATGGCTTTTGTTGTCTCCACGCTCGTCCGTTGTTCTCTCCTTTATGGTCCCAATCTCCCTGGTCTGTTCTGCACAGGCCCTCCGATTGTCTGAGCGAACAAAACGGCGCTCCCAAGTGATCGCTCTCATTGAACCAGCGACACTGTATGAAAATATGTACTCTGGCATTCAGGCACAGGAAAGGGCAGTCATATTCAATGCATGGCGGAAAACAAATGGAAACACATTGAAAAATACTGTCGAGTTGCCAAGGACTTTAGAGTGCTTCCACGTTTTTGTCAGGGCTTTTGTCTCTAGCTCATAAAGAATAACACCCCTCTTATTGTCTCTGTCTCTGGACGCCAGAGCAGGGAGGCAGCCTGCTGGTATAGAGAGTAATAGGACAGACAGGTGGGGACATATGCTGGCGCAGACATGACCCTAGACTTCCTCTCCATCGTTCTCTCAGTTTACCCACCGCTGAGACACATCTGGGTCCAGGTGGCATCCAAACATGTTGTCAGCAAGTCACGGTGACTGCTTTAATGGACACAGCCATTCTAACTGACAAGATGGGAAAACAGACATGGCGGTGTCTCACTCAGCCTCTTTATCTTGTGTTTACCGACCACTGTTTCATTGATTACAAAGAGGCCTAGTCGGCCCTGTGCTCAGATGGCCTGCATCTGAAGGCTGTCGTCGCTTCATGATTTCTACTCCTAAAATAGACCAAGATTAAACACTCTCATTTTGGCTCTTTTTCTGTCCTTTCATGCGCGCACGTACAAGCAAACCCACACATGCACACACACTGTACAGGGGAGGTTTCTTAAATAACAGATAAAAGTTGTTTTGTATGAGTCCTAATTAGTTTCACTCCCCAGACGTGCCAGCACATTTTTAATTGACAACACAGCCAGATTGCACACCAGAAATCGGGCTTCTCTTCTCTTCAGAGACTTTGGGAGTTACATAACATTTTCCAGGTACATCCTTAAAACAGGTTGGTGGGATGAGAATTTCGTTTGTTTAGTGATGACAGGTGGTGAAAGAATGGATGAGTCAGAAGAGTTATGAGTATTATCTGGAAGAGGAGGGATGGTGAACCCACCGTAAGTTGAAGTGAGAAGTGCACTCGTGCTTAATTAACACAGAGTTCAAGAACTGCTGGCTTCATCCATTACAGAGACGGCCAGACGGAAGCTCCTTTAATTGGGGATGTGGAGAAAAAAAACAATTGAGCTGGATAGATGGGTCATGTGTTAAGGTCAACATATTTCATAGAAAAATCCAATCCTCCCCGTACAGCAAGATTAACTTAGTCACGGTTTCATTTTCCAATTGTGTGCCCCAAGATAATCAGTTTAGAGTTCAAGCTATAATTCCTAAATTCTCAATTCTCTTCTCCCACTCATTGTATTTTTGAATTGGTTCCGGTTTTAGAAACGACTTAAGCCTTTTCATGTAGACGGTAATGTAACTTGAAGGTGGGTTGTACTCAGGTAAATGGAGGAGGTATGGATTTCTTCATTTTCTCATGATTGAGCTCAACATTATGGTATCGTCTTCATTATCTATACATTCACATAACTATGAATGAAACCATAATTTCCATCCAGCAACCTATCAAATATATTTTTATTCACCAATCCATTTACACTATCTAATGAAACAAAGTCTAATGGAATAATAATTACCACTCTCAAAATAGATAGAAAAAAGTGAATGAATATTCCATGGTGTTATTTTGATAATGTTTAAGAAGTATGTCTGTCTAAATCCACTGGCAGAGCTGTTCCACGTTGTTAAAAATGGCTCCTCATCCACAGACTAACCAATTCTAAATCCCAATTCATCTAATTGTACCTCAGAGTGCTAATAAATATTGTTATGAATAATTCAAGACGTGAGTGGGCTGATGACACAAAAACTGGTGCACTGAGCTGAATTCAAAGCACTTCAAAATAGGAAAGTGGAAAGTGGACTACATTTTCTTGAAATCTGAATGAGTTAAAGTTACATTGAAACGGAATACAATTGGCACCTTCAAATTACATCCCAAGTTCAAGAACATTGGGAAATGGCGGCACTCCAAAATGTAAAACAAAAAGACAAAAAGACGTCACATCATTTTACCTTTTTATTTTCGTCCGGGCAGGCTAACACGTTTCAATAGTTATGCATTCATCATAGCATCAAGAGATAGCCAGATAGCCAAAGCTATTGTTTTTTATGAATCTATCAATCCAGAACATCTCTCGTTGTGAGAGCATTTTAGGGAGTTTGGTAGCCACAAGGCTAAAGTCTTGGCCCAGTTACCCAAAGGTCGCTGATTCAAACACCATGGCCGACAATATGAAAAATCTGTCACTGTGCCCTTAAGCAAGGCACTTATAACCCTAATTGCTCCAGGGGAGCTGTACAATGGTGACCCTGGCCGTGACCCCACTCCCTGCATGTGTCTCAGGGGGAATTGGGATATGTAAGAAACACATGTCTGTTACCCACTTGTGTGCAACAGGACAAATATAAACACCCCCCAAATAATAAGTAAGGGTCTATGTGTTCTATGGAAAAATGGCGGGCTAGCTGAGTGGAACGCATTGTGCCGAGCTGATTATCCCTTTTCTACTATGGCTATAATTACACACATTTGCCACTAGAAATGTGTTCAACACCCACTGAAGTAGCTAGCAAGTTTACTAGGTAACCAAACAAACATACTTGTTAGTTTAGCTAACCAAACCATCAGTCCTAGCTTGCTATTATGAAAATCAAATTCAACAATACCAATGTTTTCAATTATATTTTTGCTTTCAAAAGCAGCTCAAACAGAAAGTGTACGAATAAACTATAGCCATTGAATATTACCGTGCTGATATACCGGCGTGCATTATAGGGAAATAATCCATGCTCTAGAACAGTGTTTCCCAACCCTGGTCCTCCAGTACCCCCAACAGTACACCAACCCTGGTCCTCCAGTACCCCCAACAGTACACCAACCCTGTCCTCCAGTACCCCAACAGTACACCAACCCTGGTCCTCCAGTACCCCAACAGTACACCAACCCTGGTCCTCCAGTACCCCCAACAGTACACCAACCCTGGTCCTCCAGTACCCCCAACAGTACACCAACCCTGGTCCTCCAATACCCCAACAGTACACCAACCCTGGTCCTCCAGTACCCCAACAGTACACCAACCCTGGTCCTCCAGTACCCCCAACAGTACACCAACCCTGGTCCTCCAGTACCCCCAACAGTACACCAACCCTGGTCCTCCAGTACCCCAACAGTACACCAACCCTGTCCTCCAGTACCCCAACAGTACACCAACCCTGGTCCTCCAGTACCCCAACAGTACACCAACCCTGGTCCTCCAGTACCCCCAACAGTACACCAACCCTGGTCCTCCAGTACCCCCAACAGTACACCAACCCTGGTCCTCCAGTACCCCCAACAGTACACCAACCCTGGTCCTCCAGTACCCCCAACAGTACACCAACCCGGTCCTCCAGTACCCCAACAGTACACCAACCCTGGTCCTCCAGTACCCCAACAGTACACCAACCTGGTCCTCCAGTACCCCAACAGTACACCAACCCTGGTCCTCCAGTACCTCAACAGTACATCAACCCTGGTCCTCCAGTACCCCCAACAGAACACATTTTCATTGTAGCCCTGGACAAACACACCTCATTCAGCTCAATGAGGGTTTGATGATTAGTTGACAAGTTGAATGTGTTTGTCCAGGCTTACAATACAAATGTTACAATACAAATACTGTTGGGGGTACTCGAGGACCAGGGTTTGTAAACATAACTCTAGAATGCCCTTCAAGTCAATCAGAAACAAGTATTCAACAATATCATGATATTGTTTAAGCAATAAGGCCCGGGGGTGTGTGGTATATGGCCAATATACCACGGCTAAGGGCTGTTCTTAGGCACGGCACAACGCTGTTCTTAGCCGTGTTATATTGGCCATATACCACAATCCCCAGGGGTGCCTTATTGCTATTATAAACTGGTTACCAACATAATTAGAGTAGTAAAAATAAATGTTTTTTCATTCCCGTGGTATACAGTCTGATATACCACGGCTGTCAGCCAATCAGCAATCAGGGCTCGAACCACCCAGTTTATAATAAAAAAAATAATGGTTGCCACCTCTGATGGAAGTGACCTGTTCCAGGTACAGTATACAAAGAGCAAAGAGGACAGTAGGCCGTGTTTGGCTTTTAAGTAGTGTTTTTCCATAGCATATCTAATATTGTCAGTGCAGATTTCTGTTTTGTGTTCAGATATAATTTTTCTTTAACATCTTTTTGTTTGGCCCACATAGCTTTGACCACAGGGGCACGTAAGCATATACAATTAATGAACTGTTTCTGGTAGAACATTTGGCCTGTAAGAGGGTGAGTGAAGAATTTACAGTTTGCCGTGTTGTTACGTTAAGCACACCTTCCACTCTTATAGTTTCCTTGTAGTGTTAACCAGTTTGAACAGTCAGGCTTTTGGAAAGAATGGATCAACCACATCCTCAGAGAGGTGGATGCATAACCTGGCAAAGGAGAGAAATGGGGGAATATTTTTTTATACAACTCTCATTCAAATGCATCAGTAATAGCATAACACGTGAAATGGTCGTATAAGGACAGTTGGTTCCAGGCATGGCTGTAACCAAATTTATTTTGCATTGGATTATAAGCTTTATTCTGTTTACAAATGGTCTACGACAACAACTTATCAGCTTATCAGGCCCAATGTAGTTGGCTTATTGTATTTCCTAAATTCTCATGAATACTATTTGGCTCTTTGAATGTTGACTTGGTATTTAGAAAATGTTCTTGTGAACCCAGGGCTTAGATTCTTAATTACGGTACCATAGATACTGTATCAGCAGACACTGCATCTCAGCATTATGTTGTGAATGCTTTCCTAACTAGTCTCATTATAGACATACACCCCCTGCTGTTGGCCTTACCAACCACCCAGCACAGATAATGTACAACTACCACATCTATCTGACAGCATAATGGAATAACTTATCCCCCACTGAACCAATTCCGCAGCTTGATAGCCATTTTAAGAAAATAACTATATTTCTAAGCATAAATGTTCATTTGTCACATGCATATGCATTCAGATATCACCCATGTTCCAGTGAGCTGGGCCCTTTTTAACCTGCTTTATGGCTGGCGGGTCCACAGGGGACTGGTGGGGATCAGGCACCGTGCTGCAGCCCCACTAGCAGCATACCAAGGCTGTCTGCCTGCCTTCCTGCATGCATAGTGCTGCTGTACTGTACTGTGCTGTTCCACTACTGAGCTCCACTAATGGCCATGGCTCAGACCAGGCCTCATTAAGACAAACTGACACCAGGAAATGGGCCCGCGGTGGGCGTGATTAGATTAAAAGTTCAGACAAGCCTTTGGTCTGTGTAATTTGTGGGAGCTCGGTGATACACAAATAAACAAACGCGGAGCACTTTAAAAACAGCCCCCTTAATTAGCTTGTTAAGACTTGGGGTTGTAAGTAATATCAGCATGGTGGCCTTTGGTTAGTACTGTACTGTAACCAGGCAGAGAGAGAGGCTGAGAGACAGGGAGAGAGGAAAGGAAGGATGGGAGAAGAGGAAGAGAAAGGAGGAGATCTGAGGAAGGGGTTGCTTAGTGAATAGTCTTGTTAGTTAAATATGGGTATTTGTCAACAGGAGATAGAGAGGGTCATTGAGAGTGCCAAGCTCCAAGTACTGTTGATTTTGGAATAGGATTGAAATGTTTCAGAAAGTTAAAAAAATCTATATGCTAATGAGATATGGAACAAGCTGTTATATGATGCCAGTATGTGACATCCTCATTCTGACCAATCAACAAGGTTTAAAAATGGTTGGTCCAAAATGCCACCTGTCGCCTCAGCCACGGTCACAAACAGCAGTACTGTGAAAGCAGAACCTGCATTTACTCTACAGTACACAAATGTTGCTCCAGTAGCTAGATAACTGAGCTTCATAAAGGTCATAATTTGATAATTTCCACACAGGTTCATAACATCTATTTGATGGATGGTATTAATACTAAGCTCAACATTTCTGCTCTTAAAAAGAGACTAGCAGCTAACGTACACTCCTACACATTTCTTTCCAAGCGATTAATATCCATTTATCGTCACGTTTGTCAAAAGCTGGGTGCTAGATGTATTTCTGCCTTTTTCTTTCACACTCCCCAGTCAGTGGCCTTCCCCATGTGATGATTCCAGCCATCTGGTAATCAGATTAAAGTGAAATTCCTCCCCTTTAATATTCCTCCTTTAAAGCTGTCATCTCAGACTGTCTGTCTGGAGTCAGAGTGAAAGGAAGGCAGTTAACTCTGTCTGTCTGTCTGTCTGTCTGTCTGTCTGTCTGTCTGTCTGTCTGTCTGTCTGTCTGTCTGTCTGTCTGTCTGTCTGTCTGTCTCTGTCTCTGTCTCTGTCTCTGTCTCTGTCTCTGTCTGTCTGTCTGTCTGTCTGTCTGTCTGTCTGTCTGTCTGTCTGTCTGTCTGTCTGTCTGTCTGTCTGTCTGTCTGTCTGTCTGTCTGTCTGTCTGGTCTGCAGCGTTGTCATGGCTGCTCCACTGTGCTAGCTAGGCACACTGGCTCCATGTTCATGTGTCAGGTGGCGGGGATGTGTGTGTCTGAGAGTATCGTCTGGGTGATTTTCACTTCCCAAATGAGTGGCTGTCCTGTCACTCCGATGACTGAAAAGATCACGGCTGCACTGCTAAAGCACCTTGATGGGATAGAATAGAGTGAAATTGTATCACTTGCTTGCTATCAGGAGACCCCACTAGAGCTCACTTCTGCTCGCAGCTTTTTGAAGCACGATGTGTAACAGGATTCATTTCCGATGCAGAGCAAAACATCCCCCCAAAATAAACCTGCGTTGCCTGCGCATGGAAAAACCCTGTGAGGTGGGAACCAACCGGCAGACAAGGGAGGCGATTTTGTATTATTTTTGGAACTCTGCCTCCTGCCACCCACGGTGCTAAATCAAAGGGCCAGGTTGGGCCCACTAGTTCCTGTGCAGAGGCTGTGCTGTGAAGCACAGGGGCCCCATGCCTGTAAGTGGGCCATCTCTCTCTCTGTCTCTTTCTCTGCCTGGTCGGTCCAGGGGCCAGCCCAGAGCCCTGGAGAACACTGGAGGCGCCTCCACACTGCTCTAAATCCAAACAAACACACAGCCCACCAAACAAAGGGAGGAGAGGGAGGACAGGAGAGATAGAGGGAGGGAAGAGAACAAACAAAAACCAGAGAAGGAAAATTACAAAACAAAACATAAATATACAAATGCCCACTTGTCATATAGACACCTACTGTGTGCAGTACACAAACGCACACATACTCTCAGGCACAAACACAAATACAGCGCCCGCGTATGTCCAAAACGCCAACACACTGGCAAACACACACTCATCTTATCAGCAAGCAGAGTGGGAGAGGGCCAGCCGGATCTTTCTCTCTCTCTCTCTCTCTCTCTCTCTCTCTCTCTCTCTCTCTCTCTCTCTCTCTCTCTCTCTCTCTCTCCTTCTCTCCCTGTTTCTCTCGGTTGTAATGTGGCGGAATGGGGCCGTTCTGTTTTGGCACAAAGACTTCACACATGTCTCAGAGGCCCACTCCCACTGGCTGCCTGCATTACGGGGCCTCTTCCCTCCCACTGTGTCCTGCATGGCTCTGAATCATTACCTCTGACAAAGCCCTTTCTGTGTGAGAGATGCTAGCGCCCAGCGACAAACACCTATGCCATCGCCCCTCTGGATAATTCAACCTGGACTCAAGGGTCGACTTAACATAGTAACCGTACATTTGTTCCACACCATTTAGTATGATATGTTACTTTTCATATGATATGCATTAATTTGTGGATCTCCATCATCCTTTTCAATATTACGTCCTCCAATTCATATGATATGTTACAAACTCCAATTTGTGCAATATGTTATGGATTGCCAATATGTATGATATGTTATGAATTCCAATGTGTTGTGGTTAACAGTAGCTAGGTAGGTAACATCATCTAGGCTGGGGATGAAGGTTACGGGGTTAGGGTTAGAGTATGACCTCCAGACTAGCTGCTGGTGGCTGCACACTATCATAGTTAGCATCAGCGGGACACGGTTAGCTTTCAATAGCTTCACAGCTGCAAAACACAGGCAAGGCAAGGACACTACTAGCATGGTTAGATTTAGGCTGTCATAACATGACCTCAATATGAAGTAATAGTTCATTCATAAATAAATCCATGATCCTTTATGCAACTGTAATTGTGCTTTATTAGCATGCTAGCGTTAACATGCCACAAAGATGGAGGGAAAGCAAGCTGTATTCTCGGGAGAGGTGTCTCTAAGCTTTGCTTGATTGGGTTGTGCTGTGGTGTGTCCTAGTAGCCCACTCCAGTCACCATCAACAACCCAGCCCCAGCTCTGTCCTCCAGGGCCCCCAAACACGACTTAATCAGACCAGCAACATACAGAAATAGCAGGAGGACCATATGGTTCTACCATGACTACCAACTACCTCTTTATTATAGTGGTACTTAAACAACACATGACTCTCCCCCATCCTCCCTCCCCATTCTTCACTACAGGGCCTTGGTGCTATATTTGGGTTAAGAGTTACGTAAGGTGACATATAGAGGTCAGCCTATATGTGAGTGGGGCTGTGTCTAACCACTACGTCCAATTTAGTTCTGTGAAGCGGCAAGCGGCTCGGTGGCAGAATAAATGTATCTTTTCCCATGGCAACAGTAGTGGGTGGGAGATCTATAAAGGTTTGCCGTATATTGTGTCAGAAGCAGCGTAATTGTAGCCCATTAAATCAGCAGGGTGTCCAGCAGGGTATAGCTGTGATGAAACACTGTGCTGCTTCTGCCTCCACCAGGCGTTGCTGGGGACCAGGCTGGGGACCACCTGGATGATTTAAGGCCTGACTCGCTGCTTAATACTTAATGAGAGTGCGGTGTGTAATACGGAGCCTCTGAATGTCTTCCAACAGCCAAGCTGTTGCGGCCTAGCTAGCCTGCACTGGGGCTGGGGCAGCACCGGGAGGGTAGACTTTCTGGACGAGGCTGGGAAGGAGAGGGTCTAATCCCTTATGGTGAAGTTATAGGTGGAGCCTCTCTGTAGTTTACCTTATACACCTGTACTGTACGGCTGGCCACGTCCTCTCCCAAAATCAAAACGGATTTCTTGCATTTTGAAGGTCCAATGCAGCTGTTCTTTAAAAACAATCTCAATATCAAATCATTTCTGGGTAAAAATTTAGTCGTTTTCCATTAAAGTGGTCAAAAATAAACAATTTTTTTTTTAACAAAAACTATTTCTCAAGCAAGAATGTCGCTAGGACTGTCTGGGGGTGCTCTGGGTGGGGAGGACAAGGGCACCAAAATGTCCTGTTTTGAATGTATTTTCAACCAGCAACTGTCAGGAAATAACAGCTGAAATGATCAGCTGTTGTACAGTATGATACAACATTTAATATGATACTGAATTTTGACTGCGCTGGGCCTTTAACAAGGTTTGCCATTACCCATGGCCTCTCTGGAAGGTTTGTAAAAAGCATAGAGAAAGACGGGAAATATTTGAGTGGTGTTTTAAGGACAATATAGGAAATATAGAAAAAATCTAAACATAAAAACCCCTTGTTTGGACAGGACACTAGTCTATCGCAGGGCCTTACCCCCAATCCATCTAATTAATGTTAAGTGCCAAGCAGAGAGGCATCAGGTCCCATTCTCAACTGGGCATTGAACCCCCAACCTTTCAATCTAATGGTGGATTCTTTAACCACAAGGCCAAGGCAGTTGTTTCACAATATATAGGTCCATTATCTATCTGGTTTTAGACATTCAATAAGGTATGCACCAAAATAACCCTCTGGAACATTGGAGGGACTTGTCCCCCTCACTTATATGCCGACTACTCCTAGGATTTACCGACATACTGCACTGTACAACACACCTGCAAGTGTAGATGTAAAAACACGTACATGTACACATGTGCATCCACATATGCTTGACTCATATACACCACACACACACACACACGTGTCCCCTGTGTGATCCCTGTGGTTATTTCTGCACACAGACGGCTCATCTCCTGCCTTGTCCCGGGCCCAGATTTACGGCGGTCCCCTCCGTCGCCTCTACAACTTGTTCCCCCTCAGGTTTTGTCCCGTTGTTCATCATTGTTTCATTTTTCAGGCCTCGCGCACGTCACACCATCAATCAGGATCTCTGGATAGCTTGTCATTCAGCAATTTCCTGGAGGAAAATATAGGGCCTTTTTTCAGGGAAGGGGATAAAACAACAGGCTTTACACACAGCAGCAGCTTATACCAGGGTTGCATTGGCGTGTTGCTCTCAAGCTGTGTGCAGTAATAGGTGAGTGGGAATCAAAGGCACATTAGTCGACTGAGATGATCTGGTATAAAGTAGACAATGTCATTATTACTACAGGTGTTTGGCCAACACATAATGTGGCCATTATCTGAGCAGTAGCTCCAGTACTTCTCCCCTCGGTTCAGAGGTGTTTATTGGTTTATTAGGATCTCTTGCTGCCTCACTGTACTAACTTAATGCAATGGAATTAAAATGGAGCAAGATAGTGGTGTTCTCTCTCTTCTCCAGCAGCTGGGGGAACTGTGTCATGTACCCTGTTAATGTTATTTCATTACCAGACACGATTTAGTAGGCGCTGTGCCCTGCAAAGGTGACAATGATATATCCTATATCCGCGCATGTGCATTGTGTGTTATTTTGTGTGTCCGTGTGCAGTTGTGCCGACATGAGCGGGAAAGAGACAGAGAAAGGGAGGAAGTCAGAGAGATACAGAGAGACTCTCTGGGGTTTAGAGCGAATGCTCATTAAGGCCTCCTATAGCACGGGGAGCTCATCCCTCACACTGCCAGCGTCTGGCTCTACTACGCTCTGCTTCCTCACTGAATCCTTTCCCCTGCTCTCTCTCTCCTCTCTCTCCCCCCTCTCTCCCCTCTCTCCTCTCTCCTCTCCTCTCTCCTCTCTCTCCCCTCTCTCCTCTCTCTCCTCGCTCCCCTGATCTCTCTCTCCTCTTTTCTCTTTCCTCTCTCCCCTGCTCTCTCTCCTCTTTCCCCTCTCCTCTCCTCCCTGCTCTCTCTCTTCTCTCTCCCCTTTCCTCTCTCCTCTCTCCTCTCTCCCCTCTCTCCTCTCCCCTCTCTCCGCTTTCCTCTCTCTCTCTCCTCTCTTTCCTCTCTCCTCCCCAGCCTCACTATTAGCTCCTGTACTCAGAGTGTGCCATGATGCAGCCTGGTATGTGAGCATATGTTTGTGTGTGTGTGTGTGTGTGTGTGTGACGGGGGGGGTGTAGGGGGGGGGGGGGGGGGGGGGTGACGTTAATCGTCACCCAGACAGGGAGCCCGCTGTCGGCTTGATTACTCTAGCCAGCCAAACGCTTGACCCGCGGGCAGCAGGAGCATTATCCACCCCGGCCCTGCCTGTGTCTAATGGCCTCTCTACCTGTTGAGCTGTGAAGCTCAGTACCCACACTCCACCAACTGGCTCCCGGGAAAGGCCACAAGACTCCTCAGGAAATACCTATGTGTCATACATCATACATTAATTAGACTGTAGTGTAGTAGATCAAAGTGAGACGTAGATTCATCAACTGATCAACATAAATAGCTATTTTTACACACTCCTGTCGTGTCTTTGGCATCATTAAAAGTGAAGACTGTCATTTTATCAAATCAATTCTCTGTAATTATTATTACGTGATTAAGCTAATCATGTAAATGTAATTAACTAGGAACTCGGGGCACGAAGGAAAATCTTCAGATTACAAAGTTATAATTTTCCTAATATACTGTAACTCTTAGATATTTTAATATCTGATCAATTAGTCTTCTAATTAATTAATTGTTATTTACCTCACGTCAGTCTCATTCCAAACGATGTAAATTGTAAGTTATCTGCACGAACCCAGCCTTTACTATGAATCATCCATACACCAATTGGCTTAATCATTTATTTACTAACTAAATAATCACAGAAATGCATATTTAAAAATATATATATATATTTCACCTTTATTTATCCAGGTAGGCTAGTTGAGAACAAGTTCTCATTTACAACTGCGACCTGGCCAAGATAAAGCAAAGCAGTTCGACACATACAACAACACAGAGTTACACATGGAATAAACAAACATACAGTCAATAATACAGTATGGGGATGAGATAGTTGGATGGGCTATTTACAGATGGCCTATGTACAGGTGCAGTGATCTGTGAGCTGCTCTGAGAGCTGGTGCTTAAAGCTAGTGAGGGAGATATCTGTCTCCAGCTTCAGTGATTTTTTCAGTTCGTTCCAGTCATTGGCAGCAGAGAACTGGAAGGAAAGGCGGCCAAAGCAGGAATTGGCTTTGGGGGTGACCAGTGAGATATACCTGCTGGAGCGCGTGCTACGGGTGGGTGCTGCTATGGTGACCAGTGAGCTGAGATAAGGCGGGGCTTTACCTAGCAGAGACTTGTAGATGACCTGGAGCCAGTGGGTCTGGCGATGAGTATGAAGCGAGGGCCAGCCAACGAGAGCGTACAGGTCGAAGTGGTGGGTAGTATATGTGGCTTTGGTGCCAAAACGGATGGCACTGTGATAGACTGTATCCAATTTGTTGAGTAGAGTATTGGAGGCTATTTTGTAAATGACATCACCGAAATCGAGGATCGGTAGGATGGTCAGTTTTACGAGGGTATGTTTGGCAGCATGAGTGAAGGATGCGTTGTTGCGAAGTAGGAAACCGATTCTAGATTTAATTATGGATTGGAGATGTTTAATGTGAGTCTGGAAGGAGAGTTTACAGTCTAACCAGACACCTAGGTATTTGTAGTTGTCCACATATTCTAAGTAGTGAAAGTAGTGATGCTGGACGGGCGTGCGGATGCGGGCAGCGATCGGTTGAAGAGCATGCATTTAGTTTTACTTGCATTTAAGAGCAGTTGGAGGCCACGGAAGAAGAGTTGTATGGCATTGAAGTTCGTCTGGAGTTTAGTTAATACAATGTCCAAAGAAGGACCAGAAGTATACAGAATGATGTCGTCTGCGTAGAGGTGGATCAGAGAATCACCAACAGCAAGAGCGACATCATTGATGTATACAGAGAAGGGAGTCGGCCCGAGGATTGAACCCTGTGGCACCCCCATAGAGACTGCCAGAGGTCTGGACAACAGGCCCTCCGATTTGACACACTGAACTCTATCAGAGAAGTAGTTGGTGAACCAGGTGAGGCAATCATTTGAGAAACCAAGGCTGTTGAGTCTGCCGATAAGAATGTGGTGATTGACAGAGTCGAAAGCCTTGGCCAGGTCGATGAATATGGCTGCACAGTATTGTCTCTTATCGATGGTGGCTATGATATCGTTTAGGACCTTGAGCGTGGCTGCGGTGCACCCATGACCAGCTCTGAAACCAGATTGCATAGCGGAGAAGGTACGGTGGGATTTGAAATGGTCGGTAATCTGTTTGTTAACTTGGCTTTCGAAGACCTTAGAAAGGCAGGGTAGGATAGATATAGGTTTGTAGCAGTTTGGGTCTAGAGTGTCTCCCCCTTTGAAGAGGGGACAAACAACAGTAAACATATGTTACTAACAAGGATAGGGAAGATTCCCTAGTGGGCTATGACGGCTTGGTGGACAAAGGGTAGTGGGTGTGAGAACATGCGGGAAAGACAAAAGGGGTTACTACACAGTTGATAATTATATTAATTGAAATGCTAATCCTTGAATTCTCACATGAACGCTCACTCCTTCAGGAATAATTGCAATCAATATATATTTACGCCCATATGTCGTCGTGATCTCTGTTGGAATCATCAGTCCGTCTGCTGGAGAGTTCATCCGAGTTTCTTTCTGTTTCCCTGAAGATCAACGTTTTCGTGATTAGAATGGATACCCTTCAGAAATGTTCTCATAGAATAGATGTTTCGGTGGTTGTCAGTAATAGCATCCCAGGTTTACATATTTTCTAGCTCCAGACTAGTAATTAGTATCTAAGATTTGCTCTTATTCTGTAGGGATCAATAGTCTCAAAGTTTAACCATTTCCAGCCGTGTAGCCAGTGCTCCACGTGGTATGGTTAGGAATTCAATAACTATTCGCAATCACAGCTCGCGCTGTGGGTTTGCTTAGTCTTGGTACTCACACCTGTGCCACCTCAGTTTACGCCGAGGTACGCATGGTCTGAAGAGGATTTCCTCAGGAGGGGTTTTTATTCGTAACAGTGAAAAAGGCAGTTCTATGACGCCAGATCATGTCTGTGCTCACGGGGACGGGCCAATGACTTAGTTAAACTTTAAAGGGAATACAATTCTCTCACATTAAAGGTTTCACATCACATTACATAATTTCACAAATAGTAGGGGAGAGAGTCTCCGCCAGGAATTTATGGCCTGAGATAACAGAACCTGGGTGTAGGAGAGAGTGAGAGAGGGCAAAGCCACGATCTATACCCAGAAAGGACCATGTCATGACACTCCTTTAAATCAAATGTTTTGGTCACATACACATGGTTAGCAGATGTTATTGCTTGTGCTTCTAGTTCCGACAGTGCTACAATATCTAACAAGTAATATCTAACAATTCCACAACAGATACTTAATACACACAAATCTACGAAAAGTAATGGAATAAGAATATAAATATAAAAATATGGATGAGCAATGACAGAGAGCAAATAGAGAAAATAGATAGTATAGAATACAGTATATACATATTAGATGAGTAATGCAAGATATGTAAACATTATTTAAGGTGTTTTTCAGTCTCTCAGTCCCAGATTTGATGCACCTGTACTGACCTTGGGGTGAACAGGCAGTGCAGTTGCCGTACCTGTAATGGCAGATTTCCTCCTCTTCGTCTGAAGAGGAGGTGTAGCAGGGATCGGACCAAGACGCAGCGTAGTTAGTGTCCATGTTTTAATAATAAACAACTGAACAAGACACAATACAAAATAACAAAAGTGAATCTAACCGAAACAGTCCTATCTGGTGTAATGAACACAAAGACAGAAGACAACCACCCACAAACCCCAACACAAAACAAGCTACCTAAATATGGTTCCCAATCAGAGACAATGACTAACACCTGCCTCTGATTGAGAACCATATCAGGCCATACATAGAAACGGACAAAGTCACCTTTCCATGGTTAAATGGAATGGTTTGCACTTTCAATTTTGCGCGAATGCCGTCATCTAGTCACATTTGGTACAACATGTCCTTTACACTTCCTTATAAACTCACTCACCGAATCAGCGTATCCGTCCATATTATTCTCAGTGGCTACCCGGAACATATCCCAGTCCGCGTGATAAAAACAATCTTGAAGCGTGGATTCCGATTGGTCAGACCAGCGTTGAATAGTCCTTAGCACGGGTGCTTCCTGTTTGAGTTTCTGCCTATAGGAAGGGAGGAGCAAAATGGAGTCGTGGTCAGATTTGCCAAAAGGAGGGCGGGAAGGGTGTCATGACGTTGGCCTGGGGGTAGGTTTATGACAGTCATAAATACCCCCCCCCCCCCTTTCCTCTCCCTACTCTACTGATGTGACATTAGAAAGCCCCTTTGGTTAACATAGAGATTCTGGGAACATCAGAAGTTGGGGGGAAATGAACTATATTCTGGTAATCCGACCAACTGAACATATGCGGTGGTACTTAAGGTATATTATGTCAGTTCGGTTGTCCTCTGGCACATTCTCATCAATGATAGAATGACAAACTCTACTGTGGAAAGTCTAAACATTATTTGTGAAGAGATTAAATGTAATTTTAGCTTCCAAATGAGAGATTTGGGTTTTCATAAGTTTAGGGCTCTGCTCAACCAGTGGCCCGCCCCTGTGAAGAGACATGGGTAATAAACTTTTCAGACACACCCCTCTCCCTCCACTATATAAGCCATTGACAAAAATTTTACCTCCTGTTCTGAGGATGAGGACGACGGTCCTATGTCAGAACTGTTCAGATAATAACTACAGAACTAAGCCAAATATTTATTGCATTTTCTTTTTCCAAATGGGCGGTAATTTAGAATGCATAAGATATTGTATTCACGATAGCACAGCTTCGCCCCTTTGTTCCTCAGTCTTCCCGCTCTTTCACTCAAACCCAGCCCTTTTCTTTTGTGTAACAAGCTGTCATATCTGTTCCGCCCGCTAGGGACTTTTTCCTTTATGACGTAATTTGTAATCAAGGTATGATTCTTTCCGTGTATATGTAATTCTGTGTGATTTGGTTAGGTATTTAGTAGATAAATAATTAAACCCAATTTTGTATTGCTGATTCAACTTGTTAGCCAGGGTTCGTGAAGATAGCCAAGAATTTACAACTTTCAGATGAGACTGAAATAAGGTGACGATTAATATTGACTGCTATTGATGTAAAATATTATTAGGTCTTTAAGAGTTTATTCGGAAGATAACAGCTCTATAAATATTAATTCGTGGTGCCCCTTCTCTCTAGTTAATTATATTTACATGATTAGTTCAATCAGGTAATATTAATTACGGAGAAAGTATTTTATAGAATAGTATGTGATAACACAATCCGGCATAGCAAAGACAAGACAAGGGTCTTGTATGCATTGTGGAAGTTAGAGTAACAGTGGTCCAGCGTTTTTTTCAGCGCGAGTGCTAAAGACAATATGCTGATAGAATTTAGGTTGCTTGTTCTCAAATTAGCTTTGTTAAAGTTCCCAGCTACTTGATCTCTGTCCATGAATGGCGTAGCAGTGCGGACGTGTTTTGTCGTTGTCCCGTGTACATTTTTATGTTTTTTTCATCTTTTTTTGTATATATTTCAATATATTTCAATCTCTTTTTCAATTTTTTTAATAAATATACCTTCCTGGAAAACCGCCTCATCCAATGTGATACGGATTTGCTATTTTTAGACCTTATGGCTAGAACCTACATCAGAAGCTAGCCATCAGAAGCTAGCCATCAGAAGCTAACCAGCTAATTAGCTACTAGCTATTGATTCCTTGTTAGCCACTGCTAGCGGCCTTTACCTTTATCTCAGATTCCAGATGCTTTTAGCCTGGATAATACCTGCCAGTCTGCACAGCGCGATGTTTCCTCCGACTCATTGGTGCGGCTGGCTTCCGGGTTGGATGCGCGCTGTGTTAAGAAGCAGTGCGGCTTGGTTGGGTTGTGTTTCGGAGGACGCATGGCTTTCGACCTTCGTCTCTCCCGAGCCCGTACGGGAGTTGTAGCGATGAGACAAGACAGTAACTACTAACAATTGGATACCACGAAATTGGGGAGAAAAGGGGGTAAAATAAAAAAAAACTGATCACTGACCATTTCGAATCCCACCGTACCTTCTCCGCTGTGCAATCCGGTATCCAAGCTGGTCACGGGTGCACCTCAGCCACGCTCAAGGTACTAAACGATATCATAACCGCCATCGATAAGAGACAGTACTGTGCAGCCGTCTTCATCTACCTGGCCAAGGCTTTCGACTCTGTCAACCACCGTATTCTTATCGGCAGACTCAACAGCCTTGGTTTCTCAAATGACTGCCTCGCCTGGTTCACCAACTACTTCTCAGATAGATTTCAGTGTGTCAAATCGGAGTGCCTGTTGTCCGGACCTCTGGCAGTCTCGATGGGGGTACCACAGGGTTCAATTCTCGGGCCGACTCTTTTCTCTGTATATATCAACGATGTCGCTCTTGCTGCGGGTGATTCCTTGATCCACCTCTACACAGACGACATCATTCTGTATACATCTGGCCCTTCTTTGGACACTGTGTTAACAAATCTCCAAACGAGCTTCAATGCTATACAATACTTGTTCCGTGGCCTCCAACTGTTCTTAAACACAGTAAAACTAAATACATGCTTTTCAAACGATCGCTGCCCACATCAACCCGTCCGACGAGCATCACTACTCTGGACGGTTCTGATTTAGAATATGTGGACAACTACAAATACCTACAGTAGGTGTCTGGCTAGACTGTAAACTCTCCTTCCAGACTCATATTAAGCATCTCCAATCCAAAATTAAATCTAGAATTGGCTTCCTATTTCACAACAAAGCCTCCTTCACTCACGCTGCCAAACATACCCTCGTAAAACTGACTATCCTACCGATCCTCGACTTCGGCAATGTCATTTACAAAATAGCCTCCAACACTCTACTCAGCAAACTGGATGCAGTCTATCACAGTGCCATCCGTTTTGTCACCAAAGCCCCATATACTACCCACCACTGCGACCTGTATGCGCTCGTCGGCTGGCCCTCGCTACATATTCGTCGCCACACCCACTGGCTCCAGGTCATCTACAAGTCTTTGCTAGGTAAAGCTCCATCTTATCTCAGCTCGCTGGTAACCATAACAACACCCACCCATAGCACGCGCTCCAGCAGGTATATCTCACTGGTCATTCCCAAAGCCAACACATCTTTGGCCACCTTTCCTTCAAGTTCTCTGCTGCCAATGACTGGAACGAATTGCAAAAATCGCTGAAGTTGGAGACTTATAACTCCCTCACTAGCTTTAAGCATCAGCTATCTGAGCAGCTTACCGATCGCTGCACCTGTACACAGCCCATCGGTAAATAGCCGACCCAACTACCTACGTAATCCCCATATTGATTTTATTGACTTTTTTTGTTCTTTTGCACACCAGTATTTCTACTTGCACATCATCATCAGCACATCTATCACTCCAGTATTAATTTGCTAAATTGTAATTACTTCCCTACTATGGCCTATTTATTGCCTTACCTCTTTACGCCATTTGCACACACTGTATATAGATTCTTCTATTGTGTTATTGACTGTACTTTTGCTTATCCCACGTGTAACTCTGTGTTGTTGTTTTTTGTTGCACTGCTTTGCTTTATCTTGGCTAGGTCGCAGTTGTAAATGAAAACTTGTTTTCAACTGGCCTACCTGGGTAAATAAAGGTGAAATAAAAAAATAAATGCAGCCTCAGGATATATGGTTTCCAGTTTGCATAAAGTCCAGTGAAGTTCCCTGAGGGCTGTCGTGGCATCGGCTTGATGGGGGATATACACGGCTGTGACAATAACGGAAGAGAATTCTCTTGGGAGATAATATGGTCGGCATTTGATTGTGAGGAATTCTAGGTCAGGTGAACAAAAGGACTTGAGTTCCTGTATGTTGTTAAAATTATACCATGAGTCGTTAGTCATGAACAATCACCCCCGCCCTTCTTCTTCCCGGAGAGATGTTTATTACTGTCGGCGTGACACACCGAGAATCCAGGTGGCTTTACCGACTCCGACAGCATGTTTCCGTGAAACAGAGTATGTCATCCCTGATGTCTCTCTGGAAAGCAACCTTTGCCCTAATTTCATCAACTTTGTTATCTAGGGACTGAACATTAGCGATCTGGCGGTGTTGTTTTGGGTTGGCCTCTGGGAACAGTTCAAATGCTCAGACAAAGGATTTTAGTATGGTCAGGGCGTGAGTTAGGTGGGTTGTCTATGTTAGTTTTTCTATGATTTTCTATTTCTGTGTTTGGCCTGATATGGTTCTCAATCAGAGGCAGCTGTCAATCGTTGTCCCTGATTGGGAACCATATTTAGGTAGCCTGTTTTCTGTTGGGTTTTGTGGGTGGTTATTTTCCGTCTTTGTGTGTCTGCACCAGACAGAACTGTTTTCGGTTGTTTCTTTGTTGTTTTGTTATTCAGTGTTCAGTTTTGATTATTATTAAATATCATGAACACTTACCACGCTGCACCTTGGTCCTCACCTTCTTCCACCGACGACAGCCGTTACAGAACCACCCACCTCAACCGGACCAAGCAGCGTGGTAACGGGCAGCAGCGATCGCAGGATTCCTGGACCTGGGAGGAAATTCTGGACGGTAAGGGACCCTGGGTATAAGCTGGAGAATATCGCCGCCCTCGTGAAGAGCTGGAGGCAGCTAAAGCCGAGAGGCGGTGGTATGAGGAGGCAGCACGAAAGCGCGGCTGGAAGCCAGAGAGGCAGCCCCAAAAATGTATTGGGGGGGGAAAGGGGGAGTGTGGCTAAGCCAGGTAGGAGACCTGAGCCAACTCCCCGTGCTTACCTTGGAGAGAGAGGGACCGGGCAGGCACCGTGTTATGCCGTGAGGCGCACAGTGTCCCCGGTGAGCAGGCATAGCCCGGTGCGGTACATAGCAACGCCTTGTATCGGCCGGGCTAGAGTGGGCATCGAGCCAGGTGCCATGAAGCCGGCTCAACGCATCTGGTCTCCAGTGCGTCTCCTCGGGCCGGGGTACATGGCACCAGCCCTACGTATGGTGTCCCCGGTTCGCCAGCACAGCCCAGTGCGGCCAGTGCGGTTCGCCGCACTGGTTTGGCTACGGGGAGCATTCAGCCAGGTAGGGTTGGACAGGTTCGGTGCTCAAGACCTGCAGTGCGCCTCCATGGTCCGGTCTGTCCGGTACCACCTCCACGCACCAGCCCTCCGGTGGCAGCCCCCCGCACCAGGCTGTCTCTCTGTCTCCTTACTACAGGTGCTTCCGTCTGTCCAGCACCGCCTGAGTCTCCCGTCTGTCCAGCGCCGCCAGGGTCTCCCGTCTGTCCAGTGTCGCTTGAGCTGCCCGTCTGTCCAGCGCCGCCTGAGCTGCCCGTCTGTCCAGCGCCGCCTGAGCTGCCCGTCAGTTCAGCGCCGCCTGAGCTGCCCGTCTGTCCAGCGCCGCCTGAGCTGCCCGTCTGTCCAGCGCCGCCTGAGCTGCCCGTCTGTCCAGCGCCGCCTGAGCCGCCCGTCTGTCCTGAGCCGTCGGAGCCGCCCGTCTGTCCAGCGCCGCCTGAGCCGCCCGTCTGTCCTGAGCCGTCAGAGCCGCCCGTCTGTCCTGAGCCGTCAGAGCCACCCGTCTGTCCTGAGCCGTCGGAGCCGCCCGCCTGTCAGGAGCCGCCGGAGCCGCCCGCCAGTCAGGAACCGCCGGAGCCGCCCGCCAGTCAGGAGCCGCCCGCCAGTCAGGAGCCGCCGGAGCCGCCAGCCAGTCAGGAGTCGCCGGAGCCGCCCGCCAGTCAGGATCCGCCGGAGCCGCCAGCCAGTCAGGAGTCGCCGGAGCCGCCCGCCAGTCAGGAGCCGCCGGAGCCGCCCGCCAGTCAGGAGCCGCCGGAGCCGCCCGCCAGTCAGGAGCCGCCGGAGCCGCCATTCAGTCAGGAGCCGCCGGAGCCGCCCTTCAGTCAGGAGCCGCCGGAGCCGCCCTTCAGTCAGGAGCCGCCGGAGCCGCCCGCCAGTCAGGAGCCGCCGGAGCTGCCCTTCAGTCCGGAGCTGCCCTTCAGTCCGGAGCTGTCTCTCAGTCCGGAGCTGCCTTTCAGTCCGGAGCTGCCTTTCAGTCCGGAGCTGCCTTTCAGTCCGGAGCTGCCCTTCAGTCCGGAGCTGCCCTTCAGTCCGGAGCTGCCCCTCAGTCCGGAGCTGCCCCTCAGTCCGGAGCTGCCCCTCAGTCCAGAGGCGTCCTTCTGTCCAGAGGCGTCCCTCAGTCCCGTGGGCCCATTTATTAGGGTTCCCAGGCCAAGGTCGGCGGCAAGGGTCGCCGTTCCTAGGAGGCCACAGAAGCGGACTAAGTCTATGGTGGAGTGGGGTCCACGTCCAGCGCCAGAGCCGCCACCGCGGACAGATGCCCACCCAGACCCTCCCCTATAGGTTCAGGTTTTGCGGCCGGAGTCCGCACCTTGGGGGGGGGGGGGTACTGTCACGTTCTGACCTTAGTTCCTTTGTTTTGTCTTTTGTTTTAGTATGGTCAGGGCGTGAGTTGGGTGGGTTGTCTATGTTAGTTTTTCTATGATTTTCTATTTCTGTGTTTGGCCTGATATGGTTCTCAATCAGAGGCAGCTGTCAATCGTTGTCCCTGATTGGCAACCATATTTAGGTAGCCTGTTTTCTGTTGGGTTTTGTGGGTGGTTATTTTCAGTCTTTGTGTGTCTGCACCAGACAGAACTGTTTTCGATTGTTTCTTTGTTGTTTTGTTATTCAGTGTTCAGTTTTGATTATTATTAAATATCATGAACACTTACCACGCTGCACCTTGGTCCTCACCTTCTTCCACCGACGACAGCCGTTACAATAACACATATAGAATCATGTAGTAACCAAAAAAGTGTTCAACAAAATGTATTTTATATTTGAGATTCTTCAAGGCAAAGTAGACACCCTTTGCCTTGATGACATGTTTGCACACTCTTGGCATTCTCTCAACCAGCTTCATGAGGTAGTCACCTGGAATGCATTTCAATTTACAGGTGTGCCTTGTTAAAAGTTAATTTGTGGAATTTATTTCCTCCTTAGTGTGTTTGAGCCAGTCAGTTCTGTTGTGACAAGGTAGAGTTGGTATACAGAAGATAGCCCTATTTGGTAAAAGATCAAGTCCAGATTATGGCAAGAACAGCTCAAATAAGCAAAGAGAAATGACTTTCCATCATTACTTTAACTTCTACTTGGTACTCATCCCGGATCCGGGAGCACCCTCATCAGTAAAAAAGCTGACTAGCATAGCCTAGCATAGCGCCACAAGTAAATACTAGCATCTAAATATCATGAAATCACAAGTCCAAGACACCAGATGAAAGATACACATCTTGTGAATCCAGCCATCATTTCCGATTTTTAAAATGTTTTACAGGGAAAACACAATATGTATTTCTATTAGCTAACCACGATAGCAAAAGACCCAACCGCATATTTTCACCATTTTTTTACTGCATAGGTAGCTATCACAAATTCGACCAAATAAAGATATAAATAGTCACTAACCAAGAAACAACTTCATCAGATGACAGTCTTATAACAGATTTATTGTATAGCATATGTTTTGTTCGAAAAATGTGCATATTTCAGGTATAAATCATAGTTTTACATTGCAGCCACCATCACAAAATCTCACCAAAGCAGCTAGAATAACTACAGAAACCAACGTGAAATACCTAAATACTCATCATAAAACATTTATGAAAAATACAAGGTGTACAGCAAATGAAAGACAAACATCTTGTGAATACAGCCAATATTTCAGATTTTTTAAGTGTTTTACAGCGAAAACACAATATAGCATTATATTAGCTTACTACAATAGCCTACCACACAACCACATTCATTCAAGGCACGTTAGCGATAGCGAATAAACCAGCAAAATATATTAATTTTTTCACTAACCTTCTCAAACTTCATCAGATGACAGTCCTATAACATCATATTACACAATACATATATGGTTTGTTCGAAAATGTGCATATTTAGCGGTACAATTCGTGGTTGAACAATGTGAATACGTAGCCAAACTGCACAAAATTATCCGGATATATTTCTGACACTCACATCATCTAATCAAATAACTAATCATAAACGTTACTAAAAAATACAGGTTGGACAGCAAATGAAAGATACACTAGTTCTTAATGCAACCGCTGTGTTAGATTTTTAAAAATAACTTTAGTACGACATGCAGCTTACGTTATAGCGAGACAGCGCCCGAAATCTGGGCGGTATATACGTCTAAACATTTTCGACAGAAATACGAAATAACATCATAAATTGTTCCTACTTTTGATGATCTTCCATCAGAATCTTGTACAAGGGGTCCTTTGTCCAGAATAATCGTTGTTTGGTTGTAGAATGCCCTCTTCATCTGTAGAACGCTAGCAAACGCTAGCCATGCGGCACAGAAGTGTCCAACTCACCAGAACGCATAACAAAGAAAATACCGAAAATCGGAATAAACTGATATAAACTGATATAAGTCGGTTTAATATAACTAGTTGATGATGTTTTTAACACATATATCAAATAAAATCAGAGCCGGATATATCTAACGCCTATAACGAAAGCTTTTCAGAACGCAATCCTGAGCTCCCTCTCGCGCCAAGCTGAACGGTGAAAAGACTGGACCCACCGTTCCAAGAGGTCTTGTTCGGCCTCACATAGAGCTATACACCCCATTCCAACTCTCACTGCCTACTGACATCTAGTGGAAGGCGTATGCAGTGCATGTAGACCCATAGATTCCATGCAAATTGATAGGCTGACCCTGGAACAGAGCCCCCGATTTCAGATTTCTCACTTCCTGACAGGAAGTTTGCTGCAAAATGAGTTCTGTTTTACTCACAGATATAATTCAAACGGTTTTAGAAACTAGAGAGTGTTTTCTATCCAATAGCAATAATAATATGCATATTGTACGAGCAAGAATTGAGTACGAGGCAGTTTAATTTGGGAACGATTTTTTACAAAGTGAGAACAGCGCCCCCCCTATTGAGAATTAAGACATGAAGGTCAGTCAATCTGGAAAATGTCAAGAACTCTCTCTGGCTTTCATGAAGACCGCCACAGGAAAGGAAGACCCAGAGTTACCTCTGCTGCAGAGGATAAGTTCATTAGAGATACCAGCCTTAGAAATTGCAGCCCAAATAAATGCTTCACAGAGTTCAAGTAACAGACACATCTCAACATCAACTGTTCAGAGAAGACTGCGTGAATCAGGCCTTCCTGGTCGAATTGCTGCAAAGAAACCACTACTGAAGGACACCAATAAGAATAAGATAGTTGCTTGGGCCAAGAAACACGAGCAATGGACATTAGACCGGTGGAAATCGGTCCTTTGGTCTGATGAGTCCAAATTTGAGATTTTTGGTTCCAACCGCCGTCTTTGTAAAACGCAGAGTAGGTGAATGGAAGATCTCCACATGCGTGGTTCCCACAGTGAATCATGAAGGAGGAGGAGGTGTGATGGTGTGGGGGTGCTTTGCTGGTGACACTGTCAGTGATTTAATTCGAATTCAAGGCACACTTAACCAGCATGGCTACCACAGCATTCTGCAGCGATACGCCATCCCATCTGGTTTGCGCTTAGTGGGACTATCATTTGTTTTTCAACAGGACAATGACCCAACACACCTCCAGGCTGTGTAAGGGCTATGTGACCGAGAAGGAGAGTGATGGAGTGCTGCATCAGATGACCTGGCCTCCACAATCACCCAACCTCAACCCAATTGAGGTGGTTTGGGATGAGTTGAGAATAGACTGATGAGTTTCAGAAGAAAATTATTTGTTTCTGGACATTTTGAGCCTGTAATCGAACCCACAAATGCTGATGCTCCAGATACTCAACTAGTCTAAAGAAGAGCAGTTTTATTGCTTCTTTAATCAGAACAACAGCTTTCAGCTGTGCGAACCTAATTGCAAAAGCGTTTTCTAATGATCAATTAGCATTTTAAAATGATAAACTTGAATTAGCTAACATAACGTGCCATTGGAATACAGGAGTGATGGTTGCTGATAATGGGCCTCTGTACGCCTATGTAGATATTCCATAAAAAATCTGCCATTTCCAGCTACAATAGTCATTTACAACATTAACAATGTCTACACTGTATTTCTGATCAATTTGATGTTACTTTAATGGACAAAAAATTTGCTTTTCTTTCAAAAACAAGGACATTTATAAGTGACCCCAAACTTTTGAACAGTAGTGTATGTCTGATTCTTATGAGAGGTTTTTTATTTTGGTTCTACTGTTGCCTATTTATCCCTTTCACATCAAACCCTCACATTCTATACATGACTTAGCAGTGTCCTACAGCAATGTACTTCCTGTACCCTCTACATTAACCAGGTTTATCTCCCTGTGCGTCATGTCCCATTACGTTTTCCTTATAAACAAAATCCACCGCCGTACTTGATCTTTCCCAACTCCCATTTGTCCTCTGGATCTCCAAGGTTACCACGTCCATGGATGTCCCAGCGCAGGGAGAGATCTGTCAACAAACTTCTGAGGACTTTCTCACTTGGCAAACTTAAAGGGGGAACTAGCTATCGCAGGTGTCCCAGGAGGTAATCAAGCCACTCCGCTCCCTCCATGTGCCTGTATCTTTAAACAGAATAGATAAAGGAGGCGCGGGTCACGCTGGAGAGCACAGGTACTCGGCAGGAAAAGTTCAGCGTATTGATGTGTTGCAAAGGACTGCGACTTCACAGAGCTAGGAGCCCGTCAGATTGCTGGTATAGTAGGTACTCATAAGGGATACAGGTTAGCACCCCAAGATATTGACTTGCCAAGAAGATTGTTCACTCTCTCTCTCTCTCTCTCTCTCTCTCTCTCTCTCTCTCTCTCTCTCTCTCTCTCTCTCTCTCTCTCTCTCTCTCTCTGGCTTTAAAAAAAATTGATAAATGACTTGCTTCTTCACTGGAAACTAATGATCCACCAATGTCTTTCTGTCTTGGTGCTGAGAGTGGAGAAGAGTCTTTGATGATGGAGAATTGTCTTGGTGCTGAGAGTGGAGAAGAGACTTTGAGGATGGAGAAGTGTCTTGGTGCTGAGAGTGGAGAAGAGTCTTTGATGATGGAGAATTGTCTTGGTGCTGAGAGTGGAGAAGTGTCTTTGATGATGGAGAATTGTCTTGGTGCTGAGAGTGGAGAAGAGTCTTTGATGATGGAGAATTGCGGCTGACACGTAAAAGCTGGAGGGGCCCCCGAGACGCTCCCTATCCCTCATGCTACTTAGTTATGTGTTCCACTGTTATCACTATGGTAACCCAGAGTTATTTAATTTTTGTCGTCGCCACCAAAGTTCAAGCTGAAGGCAGATCCTATAGTGAGAGAGAGAGAGAGCAGAGTTGTCTCTTTCACTCTCTCTCCTCTCTGTCTATCTCTCCTTTGTTTCTGTCTCCTTGAGTTAGGAGTTCTGCTTTGCTAGTGTGCATCTGAAGAGACCTGTTATTGTATGTATGAGATTTTAAATGATATTGAAAGGAAGAACCGTTGGTTTGGCTTTTGGCTCTCCTTCCCCCCTCCTGCTCCTCAGGTCAGGCTAACCAGTATGAATAAACATGAGGTCTCAACGCCGGTCAATTGTTTGGGAGTGATAAGCTGCTCATGTGTTTGAATCGAGCCAAACAGCAATAGAGTGCCTCGCTTGGCCAGTGTACTGAAGTCAGTCGTCCAAGAACGGAATGGTGTGGGTAAAGGTCAAGGTATTGAGCTGTGGACATACAGAATTGTCACTCTGATCTTTTTATTGTGAGTTCTCCTTTAAGTTATTCTGCGTGTTAGCTTTTCATTCTTAATGAATCTGTGACTCCTTCCTTCAAAGCTCATATTGTGGAATATCTACTGCATTATTTAGCTGTATAACCACTTCCAAGCTAATGGGGCAAGGAAACTTTCCCTGAGAAAATGTGAAATGTTAGAGCCTTTTCCTCCCATCTCTATTTTTCACTTTCTCATTTCGGCATGAGTTGACTTGATTTGATTTGAAGCCTGCCACTTTCAGTTTGACTTGAGCTCCCAGGCCTATTTGCCAGTAGAGAGAGGATCGAGGTCCTATTTGCCAGTAGAGAGAGGATCGAGGTCCTATTTGCCAGTAGAGAGAGGATTGAGGTCCGATTTGGACCAAGGGCTTGATACATTTTACAGACTGCTTTTAAATACAAAATTCTTCTTCATTCAAATGTAACCTATTACCACAACATCTGTTTTGACATGTAGTCACAGTCATGGAAGCACAATGAGCATACCTGAACTAATTTATATCACTATTATTATACTGTAGATATGGGTTCTGACTTGGTGTACAGGGAGAATACTGTAAGAACGGCCCATGTTCTGAATTATGTCGCTGTACATTTAAAAAATGATGAACAAATAGTTATATTGACTACGTCCGTCCTAGATCGCTCATTAATGTCTTAATCAAAATTACGGATTGCCTCTTATCCTCTCGTCGTTCCCTTATGCCATAGTTTCTACATCTCAATTGTCAGTAGAAACCACATTTGTTTAAGCAAGTCAGCCATGTCAGCAATGTTTTTTAAAAGGCAGTAAATGAGGCTGAATGATCTGTTTCACTGCCAGACAAGGCGCCGCTGATAGCCAGGTGTAGCAGTGGTAAGGATTCACTCCATTGCTGAAAAGAAAGCTCTGCTGTTGGGACAGATTCATGTAGGCCCTAACAGTTTGGGGGAAACATTTGTAGTGCAATTAATTGATTGTTTAGTGTTGTGTTGTGTAGTGGCATTGCTGGCATGCATCTAAAAAAAATGTTGGGGAGTTTGTCCCACTAAGATTTACATGCTAAAATCGCCACTGTGACAGAGACATGGGGATGAGAAGGTGTGTTGTATCTAATGAGGCTAACAGAGACATGGGGACGTGAGGGTGTGTTGTATCTGATGGAGCTGACAGAGACATGGGGATGTGAGGGTGTGTTGTATCTGATGGAGCTGACAGAGACATGGGGATGTGAGGGTGTGTTGTATCTGATGGAGCTGACAGAGACATGGGGATGTGAGGGTGTGTTGTATCTGATGGGGCTGACAGAGACATGGGGATGTGAGGGTGTGTTGTATCTGATGGAGCTGACAGAGACATGGGGATGTGAGGGTGTGTTGTATCTGATGGGGCTGACGGAGACATGGGGATGTGAGGGTGTGTTGTATCTGATGGGGCTGACAGAGACATGGGGATGTGAGGGTGTGTTGTATCTAATGGGGCTGACAGAGACATGGGGATGTGAGGGTGTGTTGTATCTGATGGAGCTGACAGAGACATGGGGACAGTGAAGAGGCACACAGGCCAATATCCCTCCTCAAGACTCCATTGTGTCTGAGGTACAGTGGAGGGTGTGTAGAGAAGCTAATCCTAAAATACTGTGCAATCTCGAGTAGTTTCAGGTGTGATGAGGTAGACCTGTGTATAAATGATAACTAACTACCTCAAATGACACAAGAGTCATGATTTCATTACCTCTTGTGTGCAGTATACTATTCAAACAGCACATTATCACAACTTTGAAAATACAGTCACATGGAGTTACAGTAGCTAATGTGTGAAGCAGTCTGTGGCTGTGGATAAGCGTGTGCACCTCTCTGTACATGGCTGTGCCTGTGGATGGCCATGAATCTGTCTAGTCCTGGGGTCAGGAAAAGCTCAATGTTAAACAGTGAGGGGGGTTACGCCTGTGTGCGCGTGCATGTGCGGTATGGCAGACGTGATCCCCGGACCATGCCTGTTCTCCCCTAGAGGGTCATTCAGCCCCTCTCCCTGTCTCTAATCCCGTCTGGCCGGGGGAGATAGGGAGGAGCGGCTGGCCACGGCACACCCGGGGCACCGCAAACACAATCACAGGCCTTTCGCAGACACTTAACGGGGCTTTGCGCTTGTTCAACAAGGCAAAACGCGTCAGAAGGGATCAATTTAATACAAGGCCTGACTCGAATGGAAAGAGGGTTAATAAATAAGCAATGACAGTGAGGACTGCCGCCACAATTTGTGCAGCGCTCACTTACTCCCCACTTCCTCCCCACTTCCTCCCTCCTTGTTTTCCAGAAGCCTCTCTCCCCATATTATGGCACGGTGTAGTTCCTGTCTCCAGAACATATTGGGGAGAGCTGGGAAGGTAGGAACAGCAGCAGCCTCCTCTCTCATCAGGGTGTTATTTTAATAAATCACTGCTGCCATGGCTTGCTACATTAATTCCTGGGGCCCGGAGGGCTATGATGGTACCAGCAGTGATCTACATGAGGCGCTAAATGATGTGGGGGATCCCCCAGTGAGAGAACAGAGACCCCCTGAATCTCCTCATCTCCCCTGAACACCTCAGGCCCCTCCCCTCAGCTTGGCTGGCTCACACCCTGGGCTCCAACTGGGCCGGCCCGCTCGCCCGCCTGCCCTCCACCGCTGACATGATAATCAGCAGAGAGAGAGAGAGCCAGGAGCCGCCGCAGTGCACATACAAATGAGTGGCGCATACATACATCTATAGCTAGGAGGGAAGTCACCTGACCCAGAGACCCAGCGCTAGAGCGCCTCACACCACATCACCCACATGCCCCTCTCTAGTGGCTTCATTAAGTTCGCCCATACTGGGACTGCTGTTTGATATGCTGCATCTTCAGTAGGTATAGACACCCTAATAAACACAGAGACACCGGGAGCCATGTTGAGTGAGATGGAAGTCTACATAAGATGTGAACAGGATGTAGATGCTTATAGTCTCAGGAGGATTGCTTATTTTATTCTTGTTAATTTCATGAGACGGTAGGCTCAACTCAATATATCTGCAATATATTTCCAGTCACATAGATATATATTTTTTTCCTCTCATCAAATAAATTGTAGTATGGTTTGAGGTACAGTGAAAATAGCTGGTAGACCTTTCTCACAGGTAGTGGTATACACTTGCAGTTTTCCTGTGTGCGTGGGCAGCAGGTGTATCAACAAAGACTGCATTAACATTGTTGTGGCATAGGTTTGATTGAATCTGGCCCACTGTGATTGTACTGGAGGTGGTAGCAGTAGTAGTAGGTCTAGTAGTCATAGTGATGGCTCTACTGATGGAGGATGTGTACATATCCCTCCACCGGAGGTTCCCAGACCCCGGCAACATCAGTTGCATCTTTTCATTTATCACAGCGAGAGAGAGAGCGCGAGAGAGAGAGTTTTCCATTGGTATGCGCAGACAAAGCCGCTAGATTCACCCCCCAGAATACTGCTGGGAGATTATACCCTTCTTTCTTCATACAGCGGAGAACGGGCCACCGCAAATGGAGCGCTTGGGAGTGTGTGGCGTGCCGTGAATGACAGAGCGCCGTACACACTCCAAGCAATGACCCCAAACTCAAGGACTTGCTCCAAATGTCCTCATCTCTCATGCTTCCTGTTTTCGCTGGAAGCTCAAAAGGTGTCGTACTGGTATGGACAGCGGGAGTCCACAGGCAGATTGTCAGAGTGCAGATGCCAACATTAGAGGGTGTCAGCCTGGGCTGGGCCCACATAAACTATTGAAAACACTTGAGAAATAGGTAGATCAAAATTTAACTTCTTCGCAACGTATTTCTGTATAACAGCTGTTTTATTGGAGTATTTTATGCGCTACAGAGTTAGTTGCCATAGGAACCAGATGTTAGAGCAGAGTTAGTTGCCGTAGGAACCAGATGTTAAAGCAGCCTTAAACCTGAAAGCCTTAGCTGGTGAAACTGACATGTCTGTTTGGATATTACAACAACAAAGAAGTTACTGCAAACAACGAACACTGTTTTCTTTTCTCGGACATCATTGCACGCGTGAAAGAACAGCAGAATATGTACTGGATTTTCTTTTACCACACTGCCAGATTCTCCTCTCCTTTTCATCAACAAAACAAAAACAATAACAAAGGCGTTTGTATTTACATGGATCTACAAAGATATTTCCAAAATACACAGCCTCAACTAGGCCTACACTGCCAAACCAACTATAGCATGTTTCCTGATAGCGATTGAATTTAGAATTACGAGTGTTTTAACTATGCATCTTTCCTACAACGGCCGAAGATGTACAGTAACACGAGTTTCCCAAAAGACCACACAGAAAGAACGGCCGCTAAGCCCCGTTGTAGGAGCATGTGTCGATACTGATAGGATCGAAGGAAAGACAGCGCTGCTCTCGGATCAGCTTTCTCCATTGAAATCTGTCCTTAACATTATAATTATATCACCATACCATGGATTACTACTATGACTGTGATATGTGGTTGTCCCACCTAGCTATCTGAAGATGAATGAACTGACTATGACTGTGATATGTGGTTGTCCCACCTAGCTATCTGAAGATGAATGAACTGACTATGACTGTGATATGTGGTTGTCCCACCTAGCTATCTGAAGATGAATGAACTGACTATGACTGTGATATGTGGTTGTCCCACCTAGCTATCTGAAGATGAATGAACTGACTATGACTGTGATATGTGGTTGTCCCACCTAGCTATCTGAAGATGGATGTACTGACTATGACTGTGATATGTGGTTGTCCCACCTAGCTATCTGTAGATGAATGTACTGACTATGACTGTGATATGTGGTTGTCCCACCTAACTATCTGAAGATGAATGTACTGACTATGACTGTGATATGTGGTTGTCCCACCTAGCTATCTGAAGATGAATGAACTGACTATGACTGTGATATGTGGTTGTCCCACCTAGCTATCTGAAGATGGATGTACTGACTATGACTGTGATATGTGGTTGTCCCACCTAACTATCTGAAGATGAATGAACTGACTATGACTGTGATATGTGGTTGTCCCACCTAGCTATCTGAAGATGAATGTACTGACTATGACTGTGATATGTGGTTGTCCCACCTAACTATCTGAAGATGAATGTACTGACTATGACTGTGATATGTGGTTGTCCCACCTAACTATCTGAAGATGAATGTACTGACTATGACTGTGATATGTGTTTGTCCCACCTAACTATCTGAAGATGAATGTACTGACTATGACTGTGATATGTGTTTGTCCCACCTAGCTATCTGAAGATGAATGAACTGACTATGACTGTGATATGTGGTTGTCCCACCTAGCTATCTGAAGATGAATGTACTGACTATGATTGTGATATGTGGTTGTCCCACCTAGCTATCTGAAGATGGATGAACTGACTATGACTGTGATATGTGGTTGTCCCACCTAGCTATCTGAAGATGAATTAACTGTAAGTCACTCTGGATAAGCTTCTGTTTAAAAAAAATACAATGTAAAATGTAATGTATTTCAATATGATTGAAATAGGCCTATTGCCTACTGTTTGTATTTTTAATTTGAAGCATATTTTTAAACGTCACTTGTTTGTGTCAATTGCAAAGACATTGGCAACTTTGTATTTGCAGTCAACTTTGTTCTGAAGTTATCGCCGATCTCAGAGAGATGGGTAAAACGTGTGATTCTATTTTTACTTGTGCACAATAAATACACATTATACTAGCAAAATAACAACAATATATACTTTTTTGAGAAATTAATGACTAAGTAGGTCTGTATGGGGAAAATATGAATGCGCCAAACAATTTGTAGTAAGTAGGCCTGAATAATGCTTGTTCTTGACGTACACCAGCGTTAGAGGGTGGCAGACTGGGTAAGGCAGCCTGGGTTAGGTTTACACAAACTACTGAAAACACTTCATTGTAATATGGAGATCAATATGTAGGTTATTCAGCTGTCTACCAGCTGTTGTACTGAAGTATTTAGGGGCCACAGAGTTCGACTGTAGAGTATAGCCTATCAGACATAGTAAATCATTATCAGTGAGTTAACATTACATCATCTTTACAATGAAACCAGACACTGTCTGTAAATTGAGATGCAGTATTGAATAGCAATACACAAAGGAAAGCAAGGCAATACATGGTCTGTAATGTTGTGACAACAGGCCATCTGCCCCCTACTACGTAGCTCACAACCACTTTACCTTTCATGGATGGCTAGTAATGACTTACATTGATTGTGTCATGCTAATACCAAATCTTAAGCCGTGCGTGCTTATACCTCTCCTGACCCCATATTTCCAGACTCCCTCTTTCTGTAGAGAACACACCCCTCCTCATCCCTTCCCCCAACCATTAAACTGCATCTGAACATCAGACTTAATTGATGAAAGGAGGGCCTGTCTTCATTTATAAGCAGGCATCCACCAAACTAATCTGGCTGTGTTGTGAAGTCTGTCCTTTCCATTAAGTGGGACACATTATCTCCTAATCAAATTAAAGTAATTTAATTGTCGCCCTCCCTTGATAGATCCGGTGAAAAAAGGAGGAGAGACCTGTTTCCTGAAGGGGGATGTGTGCAGATTGAACAGGGCCTGTGTCATTACGGTATGAATTTGTAAATAACCAAAGCGTTCACTGTCATGTCTTTGCTTTGAACCTTTCTATAGGGTGAAGTTGAGTTTGACATTTTATCCACTCTCCAAGCTCAGTGTATACCCAAAACAATTGTGGCTAAGTACCTAGCTGAGGGGGCACTAGCTATGTGACCCCATGAACAATTGACCTCTGTAACCTACTGATCACTAGTCTCATTTCTTAATCACTACTCTGAGCTGTGTGTGTGTGCTGCAAACTAAACCACCTGTGCTGGCCAGTGTGTTAGCTGGCGGCTCTGTCCCCGCTACGTGGTTTTCAGACTGCTATTACCTGAGTCATCCTGTGATTAAGAATGGAAGTCTCTGTGTGGAATGGGGCCGGTCTGTTCGCCTCTGTCCTCCCAGCCCAGCACTGCGTAGGCCCTGGGGGGTCCCCATGGTAACCAGAGTGAAGGATACCCCCGCAGACTCTGGCCCTGGCCACCGCCGCCGCTGCCCGCCATCGGGGGATCCCTGGGCGTGTGATAAATGAAGGAGCGTGGGATCGTTTGTCCCACTGATAGAGTTTTATCCCCTGCCCTTTCAGAGCAGTCAGACCATAAAGAGAGAGCCACGGCCAAGCGTGACAGGTTAACCCAACAGTAATAGAATACTCCTAATGGTCTGGTCTGGGCCAGGGGTTGGAGCCACCGGCCACAACAGCCAGACGTCCGCCCCACCTCAATCGTTATAGGTGCTCTGGGACCACGTCACCCACTTTGTGGTTGTCACAGAGAGAAGCAAGGACAAAGTGGGCACTTTGATGGCTTAATGGGCACTTTGATGGTGTCTTAGGGCGGAATGGAGGCGGGCGAGGGCAGGCAAACGGATAGAATAGAGTATACAAGACATTAAGACAAGGAAACGAGCTGTAGGGCGGTGTGGTAAGCCTAAAGCACATCCGGTACTTGGCAATTTTACCATATGCTTCAAAGGACTGCATTTTACAAGGGCCTTTGAATTTATAGGAATTCTACAGCAGCTGGCTGGCAAGTCTATTGTTTTTTATAGTGCCATTCATGTTGAATGATTTGATAGCGTAGCAATGCATATGAGAGGTATGAGAAAATAAACATGATCAAACACCAGTGAGCAGTCAGAAGAGATTTAGATTATTTTGTTGTCATGACTTTCATTTGAACATGCCTGTCTCTCTACGATTAATCCTCACAAAGAAAGACAATCCTCTGGGCTAGCCCACATGTTTATGCTGTAACAAGGTTGTTTGTGTAGATGTTTGTTAGCGTGCACCTTGGGTAGCAGTTAGCCATGTTTGAATATGGCTTTAATTAGCCCTGTGTATTCCAGCAGCAGCAGCTCAGAGCCCTCTGTCCACAGCCCCCCCCCACCACCACCACCACCGTCCGCTCTGCTGCTCTACTAATAGTGTCCTGTCCTCTCTCCTCCTCTCCTCTCCCTCCTCTCCTCCTCCCAGGAACATCAGCGCTCTGTGTGGTTAAGATAATAGCAGCCCACACTAAATGTTAATTGAGGGGAGATAAAGTGTGGAGGTTGGTAGATGAGGGAGGTGGGGATGCTGTGTGTGTGTATGTGGTGTGGGTGTGTGTGTGTGCGTGTGCGTGTGCGTGCGTGTGTGTGTGTGCGTGTGTGTGTGCGTGTGTGTGTGTCTGTGCTAATATTAAGTTGTGGTGTTCCACTACCAACTAGCCTCTTAATAAACCTCTGTCACACCAGGCGAGGTGTGATAAATCTGGAGGGATTATGATAACTGTGAGTTGTTCCTCCCTCCTTGAATCAGACAGGAAGGTGTGGCAGCAGTGGGGTCTGGTGAGGTCTGTCTCAAGGTCTGGTGAGGTCTGTCTCAAGGTCTGGTGAGGTCTGTCTCAAGGTGGGCTGGAGACTCAGGGAAGTGTTTGGCCAACTGAAATGTGTAGCGGGCAGGCAGGCAGGTGGGTAGGCGGGCAGGATGGCAGGCGCTAGGCAAGCGGGCGGACGCGTAGGCACTCAATGTGGGTAGAACACAGGGGAAGCAGAGACGGAGTAATCTGACCAAGCAGCTGAAGTGACAGAAGCTACATTAATAGAGGCATATGTCTGGAGCACAGAGAGACGGAAAGAGAGAGAAAACAGACACTGTACCAGCCTGAGAGAGAGGGAAGAGAGAGAGCAAGAGAGAAAGGGTGAGGGGTAAACAGAAAACAGCGCCAGCCTCTGTAATTGCCTCAATGCCACTGGGAATGCTCTCATTCATTTGAAGCAGGCTGTATTCTCGCTCTCTCTTTCTCTTTTTTCACAATTGAGGGGAGGGGGGATGTAGTGGGTGGGATTGAGGTGCGTGGGGTGGAGTTGGGTGGGTGATCCGTGTGCAATCCTCAGTGTGTGACGCTAACGTATGGCGATGAGTGCGATAGCTCCCCTGTGCTGAATCTCCCGTAACATCAGCGTGAGGACCAGTCCATGGCTGTGGCCTGGGTAGAGGAGAGCACAGCACAGCGCTGTGGAAAAGTGAGGGCGATAAGGAGGTAGGCGGACTGCAGCTCAGACCTGTCAGATGTGATCGCGCACCGGAGCGCTCCGCATGTGTCTGTCTCTTTTTATATTTCCCTAAGACAGCCCACCTCTTCACGCCCCCCTCTCTTCTTTTTTTCCCTCTCTCCTCCTCTGCGCTCTGTTTTTTTTCTACCTTCCTCGAGGAATTCTTTATTTCTTTATGTCTTGTGTGGCGCGTGCGTTGGATGATGTGCCCCCGCCTCCTTCCTTTTTTCTCCTCCTCTCTCTTTGCCGCTTTCACAGCCTAGTTTTCTTTTTTTCTCAATCTTGTGTGCAGGTTGTATCTGACAGAGAGAGGACCACCGCCACGCTCCAGCCCCGCTCCAACCCACTGTGAGTATTCTTATGCTAATTTTTCATCTCCATCTTTCCCAACGTCGGTTTGTCTTTTATTCTCAACCCTTCTATGTTCTCGACCGCGGCGCACTGAGAACGTGGCGGCTGCGACAGAGAGAAAGGAGGAGAGACAGGAGGAGGGAAGAGAGAGGATAAATAGTGCTGTGAGAGAAGTAGCTAGTGCTGTGTAGGGGTTTCTCTGAGGATGGTGGAATGGCTGAGGGGGAAGAGGAGGGGGCGGGTCTTGATGTGGTAGATGGTTCTGTGTGTGAATGGTTGGGATGTTGTTGACGACAGTTTGCGTGAAGCGGGTCAGCACACTGATCACCAGGGTCTCTCTTTTACCTTAACTTCTCACTTTCCATATTGACTGACCCTTCTGTTTTGATATTGAGGCTTTTCTGTTTCCTACCGTGTTCCTGTTACCACTACCGAGAGGGGTCCGCTGTTGTCATTTGAACAGTGGACATGTGTACGATAAACAGAGATTTAAGAGTAATATTTGTGTGTGTGTGTGTGTGTGTTCAAACAAGTCTGTATTCTCTATGGGCGATCATATGTGAGTGTATTTTTATTGTGTGTGTTTATTTATGGGTGAACCAGTGGAGGCTGCTGAGGAGAGGATGGCTCATAATAATGTCTGGAATGCAGCGAATGGAATGGCATCAGACACCTGGAAACCATGTGTTTGATGTATTTGATACCATTCCACTAATTCCGCTCCAGCCATTACCACGAGACCATCCTCCCCAATTAAGTTGCCACCAACATATGTGTGTGTATTTTCAGTCTGTTTGTAGCTGTGTTTATTTGTACATGCATGGCCACATGGGAGTGCATGAATATCCATGTTCATTTGCATACGTGTGTACACAGTAGTCCTACATGTGGGACTATGTATGCACATGTTTGTGTACAGTTTATGCATTCACCAAACGTGTGAAGTGTATTTGTATCACAAGTGTGTAGTAGAGATCAGTATGCTAGTGTCCATATCCACCCGCTGTCCCGTGTGTGTGTGATGCGTGCTGTGTGTATGTGGACCAGATGAAGAGTGGGTGTTCTCTGTGTGGGGCTGAGATAGACAGTACCATGCCCCATCACTATGTCAAGGCTAATGGGCACACAGGTCAGCAGGGGTGGACACAGAGTTGGCCATGTAGACCGACGTATGTCAGCACAGCAACACCTTTCTCTCAGGCCTGGATAATAATAGGCCTTAGTGTAGTTCACTACATGTGCATACAATAAGGACTAACAGAAAAACTCTGCTTTCTAATGTAAGGAAATATACTGGATATTCAGCTGACAAAATGCAGGGAAAATTCTGTTGTAGATTCAGTTGACATTTGGATATAGATTGATCTGAAGATGGCAATTAAGCAAAATCCAGAAGCTAGGCATCTGGTGGGGCAGAGGATGCTATTGGCTGGCAGAGCTTTACCATTTTAGTCCCATTTTCACATGATGAACCCCAGAATGGATTATCTCACCATGCTAAATAGTGGCTGTTGCAAATGTGATGTATGAAAGAGGTTTGTGCGTCCTTGTGTTATTTGTCCATTTCCGTGACCCGGCTGGTGCTCGGTGATGTAGTATTGGTCTGATTAATGATGATCAGGTCTAACATGTCCGTTAACATCCAGACAGACCTGCCTTTTCTGGCCCTTATGAAAAGTAATAGTCACCTCAAATCCCTAGAACGATAGCAGGCTGTCGACGAGCGCCACTTTCTAAAGTGAGTCGATAAAAATGAGAACCATTCCGCCAATTACAGAAGATTAGGTTCCCCTCCACCAATCTGAATCCTTAACCCCCTTATGTTTGTACAGCTCTGTGTGTGGAATGGAATTCAGCCACAAGATCTGAGCAGAATAGCAATAAAAAGAAGGAAAAAAGTTCTGAGTGAAACTCTGTGGTAAAAATAGCCAGACGAGTTAAAGCACATGATAATTGACACAGTAGTGTGTTGCGCTTGGCTGTAATTAAGTGAGCAACAGAGGTTGTCAGTTGTAAGGAGGATAGAACAGTCTATCCTGGTGTATTTAACACACTGGAGCATTTATCATGTCATTCTATACTTTATAGAGGGTGCTTCTGGGATAGCCTGGCTTTCTTTGCTGCATTTATCTGGGTCTTGTGCTTCATAGCTCAGGTTAGACGTTTTGTACTGGTTCTTGATCCCAATGTACACAACGGAATGTATGAAACTATTGTCTCCGGGGCCCCTCGGAAAAGCTTATCTTCTATTTTTAGTCGTCTTCTCATTGTAGCCTCGGTAGCATGCTTACGTCTGACGGTTGTGCCATAAAGTATCTGTGCTTCATCCCCGCCAAGCCGGCAGCCGGAGACAACTCTCACCCACACATTAGTGATCTATGAGCCATATAACACAGGGCTCTGCACTACCTCCTGAAATACAGGGGACCACAGCTGTGTCACCCTCTCCGTGTGATAGCACCTATATGCGGTGAGAGCTCAATATTAGCGTAATGCGCTAACCGTTTATTTCGCATCACTCACCACCACTTATCACAGAGCTAGACACCAACCGGGACATACTGAACAAAAAAATATCCTAAAGATAAAAATCACATTTCACTAGAGGGTGTTTGTGTGACAGTGATTTATGCTGTGAGCATCCTGCCACCTCATTGAGATGGGAGTGAGTTCTGGGTGGCTAAATCAATTTGTGCAAAGGCCGTCGGTGCTAGTATTGGTTTCGTGATATGATCTTTGTTGTCCATTTTTTTAGAGGTCAGTGCAGATGCAATGACAAGGGCAAAGAACCTGAGCTCTACTCTCTGTTTCTGAGCTGGCAAACCATCCCCCACCAGGGAATTGTGGGAAAAGGAAGCTTTGGTTCTAAAGAGTATATGTTTTGTTAGGGTTAAAACCGAACGTAACGTCCATTACACTGCCAATTAATTTCTTCCCAGTCAGATTTTGATGAAATGTCTGAGGTTAGACACGAGAATGGTCCTTACATTAGTCACTGTAATTACTAAGTGATTGTGACACAGATCTCCAAGGCGTGCCAAGAGTCATGTAGTAGTAGTAATAGCTAGCTAGCAGAGAGAGGGCAGAGAGAGCGGGGGTGATAATACTATAATGCTGGTAGTGGATGGAGGAATCTGACACCAGCAGGCCAGATGTTAGAGCGCTGTGGACAGGAAGAGAATATATATCCTGTAAGGTGTGTCATCATGTCACATGATCCATCCCTACTGATCCAGCCTCTTGGTCTTCTGTTCTGACATCTCACAACTAGGCCTAAATATGGAACGTAAGAAAACCGACCCACTACTTTGGAAGCTTCCCCATATGAATCACACTCAGACCAAGGTCATGAATTTGATTATACCTTGTTTTAAGATGTTATATTGAGCAATGTTAACTATTGCACAAATGACATAGGAATTGCTCATCAGTTGCCAACGGATCAACTCCATGAAATTACAAATCAGTTACTAAATCACAATCATGTATCAATATGTCAATGCAATGTTCTTCCTAGAGTATTTACAGTGTTCCTACACATCCAGTGTATTCATAACAAACGATTCTAAATGAGAGGAAGAGAAGAATGACATGAAGTAGCACTGCACCATGGTGTTCAGATGACTGTGTTGTTGTGCATGCAGAGAAGTGTAGCTAGCTATGCTTTGTGTTCAGTTTCTGAAAGGTCTTCTATGATGTATGCTATCTACTAGCTGGCTAATCAACCCCAGCTGCAAAACTTTACATTGTTGGTCATAACAGGTGGGAGGGAACAAAGGTCCCACACATGTAAATCCATCCTCTCTTATCTCCAATTGCCTTTAATTTTCCTATATTGCCTGCTGCCGAGCATCATGGGAAATACGACGCTGAGACACATTTTTAATTAAGTGCAGTTTTAGCTTCATTGAATTTATAAAAACACAATGGGAGAAAAGAGAGAGGTATTTTTCCTGTCTCATTAATCACAGTGCTACCATGTCTGATACGGCGGTACAGGGAAGAGAACCAGGCTGCAACTGTGGAGTGGAATATTTCAACATCTCAGCACTGATGTGTGCTAAGCGGAGTGTTTGTCTGCAGGGGAGACTTTGAAATTTCATCCACTCCAGACCTTTTAACTCGGCAGAGGGAATGTGTGTCTCGCTCTAGTTGGCCAATGGCTTTTACGGGGGCTCGGTGCCCCCCCCCCCACCACTCCACTCCCCCTTCTCCATCACCCCCCTCCTCACCACCATTCCACCATTGCTCTGTGTCAGATAGTTTAATGTGAAATTGCTTTTCTTTCAAATTTCCCCCTGGAAACGCAGGTCACTGCAAAATGTTACATCTCATAATGGCATGTTATTGTTGTTCTTTCATATGAGTCCTTGCCTTAGAAGTGGATGATTCCAGTGGCATGCTAAGGTTACAGGCAGCTGTTTCTCCCCGCCCCGTTCCTGCCCGTCTCTGATTCCATGCAAAGCTTTCAGTCGTGCCCATGGTAACCCTGCTGAAAAATGTATCAACACCACTCTATGATTACTCTATACATTAGCGGGGCTTAAATTTAATTTGTTGGCAGGGCCCGGCGGTAAAGCTATGGGCCTGGCCTATCAGAGGCACTTTGTAAAGGCCCTGGAAGAGCCTCCTGGGGTGATCCTATCAGTCAGACACACTGACTGTCAGCAGACACGCTCCGTTAGTCAGCAGCACTGTGGCCCTCCCAAGCCCAGATGCTGGCGCTCAGCGCTCCACTGGGGCAGGGCTGTGGGCATCATGGCTCCCCACCTGCCAATCAAACACCCAGCCAGGACCACGACCTCTGGCCCCCTGTTGAAATGGATGCTCTTCAACAGGTGATCCAACAGACAAGACTATATACCCATAGCAAGGCCACAGCACCAGTAGATACATATAGTACTGTAATGCTAGCACAGTACACTTATTATGTTAGCAAATTCACCTGAATCTAAAGCTACTGCTGATATCTCTTAGGTGGCTATAACATGACCACATACATACTTCACATACTGTGAAGGAGAAGGTATGTCTAACTGTAAAGGGTTTCACTGAAAATGTCTAATGTGTTGAGACCAAAAGCCTTTTCTCCCCAGCAGTCAAGGAGAAAGGGTTGTTGCTAGTTGGTGTATATATGCATTTCTCTTGCCTTTTGAAATGTGTAGCTAGTATTTTTAGCTTTGCATTTTCATCTCCCTGAATGGCTGGCAAAATGGCTTGAGCTCAGGCCTGTCTAGGCTGCTTTTATCAGAGCTCACAGTACAGGCAGAAAAAATGTATGTTTTTAGAGGTTTTCCCAGGGAGAAATGTTTCAACTGGTTACAGAAAAATAACAAGAAGCACTTACACTGCTGTGCGGCTCTAATTGGGATCCATTTTCATTTCAAACGTTTTTAAATATCTGGAATGGAACACGCACTGTAAAGTGCTTTACAAATCTTCCCAGATACATTACTTTGACCTCAGATTGGTTCAAGGCATATGTGTTCATAATGTGTACCTTGGAACATAATAGCCCAGCTCCACCATTCAACACAGAACCATGTAGTGGCCCTTACTCACAATATAACGTGAGACGGGAGTCAAAGGTTGACAATGACTTTCAGTTCTACCCGACTTCAATGAATAGGGAAGAAGGGACATGCATGTATCTGTGGAGAAATGCAATTTTCGATTTCATATTTCATGTTTGATAATCTCCGTGTCAAACCAGACTAACCAGATTACTCACCTGTTACCTTACACTCGTAGGAAAAAAATTGCTATCTAGAACCTAAAATGGTTATTTCGCTGTCCTCGGTAGGAGAACCCTTTAAATAACCCTTTTTGGTTCCAGGTAGGAAGAATCCTTTTGGATCAAAGTAGAACAATTTTGGGTCCATGTAGAACCCTTACCACAGAGGGTTCTACATGGAATTTAAAAGGGTTCTACCTGGAACCAAAAAGGGTTATCCTATGGGGACAGCCGAAGAACCCTTTTGGCACCCTTTTTTCTAAGAGTGTAAACTGAACCATTCATTAATTCATTCATTTGATCAATTAATGGCACCTAGAGGACGCAATGGGGACACATCCGTCCCCCAGTGACACGTGAAATATAGACTGATAATGCCTCTGCTACTTCCTTAACACTGCTCTCCACCACCTCTCTGTCTGACAGGCTGGCCTACCGCATGTATTATAATGAGACGATCTCCGCTCCGTCAATTAGGTGTACCTTAAGATGCTGTCTGAACTTCTGTGAGGAAAAAAGCCCCAGATTAAGAATTTGCCCTAGACTCAGGGGAACCGATGAGCCCTTTGTGTGCAAATAACATTTGCTGGAACGTCAGCTCTTTCCGCCGTCCGATTCAGAGCCATCCCAGTGTTTCTTCCTCTTCTTCTGATGGCTGGGTGTGTGTTAGATCTGTCCCTGAGGCGGTGTTACAGAGAGGAGCATCTCAGCATAAATACCAGCTATCTCCACCACCACCATCTACCTCCACCACCTACCTCCACCACCTCCTACCTCCACCACCACCACCTACCTCCACCACCACCATCTACCTCCACCATCTACCTCCACCACCTACCTCCACCATCTACCTCCACCACCACCACCACCTACCTCCACCACCACCACCTACCTCCACCACCACCTCCACCACCTCCACCACCACCATCTACCTCCACCACCTACCTCCACCACCACCTACCTACACCTCCACCACCACCATCTACCTCCACCACCACCATCTACCTCCACCACCACCACCTACCTCCACCTCCACCTCCACCACCACCATCTACCTCCACCACCTCCACCACCACCACCTACCTCTACCACCACCATCTACCTCCACCACCACCATCTACCTCCACCATCTACCACCACCTCCACCACCACCACCTACCTCCACCACCACCACCACCTACCACCACCACCTACCTCCACCACCTCCACCACCTACCTCCACCACCACCACCACCACCTACCTCCACCACCTCCACCACCACCACCTACCTCCACCACCACCATCTACCTCCACCACCTCCACCACCACCACCACCTACCTCCACCACCACCATCTACCTCCACCACCCCCTACCTCCACCACCACCACCACCTATCTCCACCACCTCCACCACCATCACCCCCTACCTCCACCACCACCACCTACCTCCACCACCTCCACCACCACCACCTACCTCCACCTACCTCCACCTACCTCCACCACCTACCTCCACCATCTACCTCCACCACCTACCTCCACCACCTACCTCCACCACCTCCTACCTCCACCACCACCACCTACCTCCACCACCACCTCCACCACCTACCTCCACCTCCACCACCACCATCTACCTCCACCACCACCTACCTCTACCACCACCATCTACCTCCACCACCACCATCTACCTCCACCACCACCACATGCCACCACCTCCACCACCTACCTCCACCACCACCACCACCACCACCACCTACCTCCACCACCACCACCACCACCACCACCACCTACCTCCACCACCTACCACCACCACCACCACCTACCTCCACCTCCACCACCACCATCTACCTCCACCACCACCACCACCACCATCTATCTCCACCACCACCACCACCACCACCTACCTCCACCACCACCATCTACCTCCACCACCTCCACCACCACCACCTACCTCCACCACCTCCACCACCACCAACCACCACCTACCTCCACCACCACCACCACCACCTACCTCCACCACCTACCTCCACCACCTACCTCCACCATCACCACCTACCTCCACCACCACCACCACCACCTACCTCCACCACCACCTACCTCCACCACCACCACCACCACCTACCTCCACCACCACCACCACCTACCTCCACCACCACCACCACCTACCTCCACCACCACCACCACCTACCTCCACCACCACCACCTACCTCCACCACCACCTCCACCACCTACCTCCACCAGCCTCTTAGAGGGAGATGAGGAGAAGCTCTGTCATTGTCTCTCCCTCTCAGTGGTTCACTGTGAATTATTGAATTACTTTGCTTGAGACTTGAGCAATTAAACCACGCGCTGCATATCTGTTAATTATATCTGACCTCACGTTCCCGCTGTTCTATTAATTGTTCACCGAGATGACATTCTTAGATAACTGTCAGTGTCATATTCACATTGTACAGTACAATATAATAGGAAGATGGAATAGGGAGATTTAATATTGCAGGTTGGTTCTGCGTAGCTGGGTAGCGGTTAGCGTTGCCTTCTTGCCGTCGTCCATATTCCAGGTGTGTCCATAATGGTACTGATGCCCCCTGGTTCATCCTCTTAACCCGAGCCCTGCCATGGTTGCCATTCGTTACCCATGTGCCCCGGAGCCCATGTGCACAGGAATGTTTTGTTAATTATAACTGATGTTCAGAGACCTCCAAACTCTGATCCCCCATCCATGTTGTGCGCTGCATGCAGATGTTGCCAATGAATTTCAATCAGCCTGCCCCCTCTAACAACTGCATGCTTAAAACTCCTGGAGTACATGTCTCTAAAACATACTCAGTGTTTCTAGCCCGTCTACATCCGTTGAGTGTTTGCAGCTTAATTGCATCCATTCCCTAAAAGTGCTGTTTGAAATTGCTGCTGCGTTGTTTTTTTGCTATTTTTTTGTCTCCTTTTGCTACCCGTCATTCATTTTGGTAAGCAACCCCTTCATTCATTGGTATTCAGCTTGAGGTGGCGTGAGCGGCAATCTGTTTAAGAGCGTGGAGGGGGGATGGCACCTTTCGGTTAAGGCTGCCTGGCCATCCTGGAGCGCTGGGTGCGTATGCTCGGACAGCTGGCCTTAGAGTTAGTGAGTGTCGCTGTGGAGGAACCCGGAGCTCAGTAACATGCCCTCCGGCCCTGCCTGCCTGCCTCCCTCCCTGCCTGCCTGTTTTCGTCCCTCCCTGCCTGTCTGCCTGCATCGCTGCCCGGCTTGAGGGGAAGGGAGGGGTGTAAGGCTGGAGCTGCAGCCACAATCCATTACTTTTACCTAAGCAAGGGGAGAAAAAAGAGGGAGAGAGAGATTGAGTTAAGGGCTAGGGCACCTCTGAGTCCTGTCTACTGCATGCTAATTTAGCTAGCCGCTACGAGAGGGATCAAAATCCTCTGGCTGAGAAGTGGCCTCTCAACCCATCAGGCCTGGATATCCCCTACCCCTTTGCATTACTATAGATCAGCTACAGTGTGTTCTCTACAGCTAGCTGACTAAAGTCAACCTCTATGATATGTAGAGAGATTTCTGCTCCGTGAAAAATGGAGCGAGATAAATGTTGTATACACTGATCTTATTATCCGTGACCATACTAATGATAACTCAAAAATGCAGAGCTACTTTCACAAAATGCTCTCTGGTTTGGTTAATTGGTCTCAGTGATGGTATTTACGCTGGGGAATGGCTGGTTTATTTTAAACATGTTATTTCTTCATTAAACTTGTTTGACTTTTATTTGTGAGACCCAGGCACTGTAGTAGTTGCATAGTGCTGAAATGTAGTTGAATTATAATGGTTGAATTACGCTGTCCACTGTTACCGTCCACTGAATTGTCACATCTCCTGCCTTTCTTCAGTGGTCATTGTTCTGATTCCATCTCCCATGCAGGCTAGACAGACAACCCGATGAGCGTTTGTGCCCGAGCAATGAGACCGGGGTGATTGTGAGCCACTGCTGAAAGCTATCACTATCCGAGTGGAAAATACACATGACAACTGGTTTACAGGTTCCAAATGAGAACCCACCATGAACGGGGGAAAGCCACCCTGGATTGGTGCACACCGACATTGATACATTTCACCAATGGCTCTGTGCTGAGATGTGTCTAATCTTTGCTGTGCCTCTCGGTGAGGTAGGACCCCAACACTCTCTCATTATTTGACAACAAAACATTCACAGTGTGTATTCAGCCGGGTTCAGCCAGCCACAATACACTCCCCGCATACACAAGTCCCCTGTGTGGGATCATAAAGTGGCTCTATAGCCCAGTATTAAAGGGGCCGGCAGTTAAAATGCAGCCACATCCACTCCCCCACTTTAACCAGAGAGTGGTTGAATAGAGAACTAAATAAAACAGCCTGTCAATAGCCTTTAATTTTGAATAGAGAACAAATACAATTCAATAGCCTGGTAATGGCCTTCATTTTCCTCCAGACTCTTGATATTGATTTGATGGCTTAATTTGACTTTGGCAGGTGGGATGCGATTGGCACTGTATACAGCTGCATGCAATTTACCCCAAACAACACAATAAACAACAAATATGCAGTCGTTCGACAACACAATGGTTTTCCATGGCACTGCATCCTGGGCCATCTGAATGTGTTGGACCACATGGGGATCTGTTGGCAGGTCCAGGCTCCACGTTTACACCCAAAATGTTATTTTGATTTCACCGACACTAAGATCATGTTTCATAACACACAGTCAGTCATAAATTAGCCCATCTGTCTGTTTGAGCGCCTCAGTATTCATCAAATCTGTCTCTGTGTCTCTGTGTGCTGGGTCTCTCTCTGTTCTCTCTATCTTCTCCCTTCTCTCTCTCTTTCTCCCTCTGTCTGCTTGACCACAGTGACTCGTTCTCGCTCCACACGGATTTACTGATGGCTGTCAGCTCAATGAGCTAGTTCTCCTGAGATTGCATTTGAGCCAGATTCCTGATCCTTCCTCTTCCTCCTCTTCCTCATTCTTTTTTTGCTCTTTCTCTCTCCCTCTTACAGACAGACACACGTGCACGCACACACACGCGCGCACACACACACACACACACACACACACACACACACACACACACACACACACACACACACACACACACACACACACACACACACACACACACACACACACACACACACACACACACACACACAGAACATTATCCAGTTTGGCTGTATTTCACAGCACGATATTCAAAATGAATCATTGGGAACTGTGTGAAAGTGAGTGGATGGTCGATGTGTCACTTACTCCCATCAGCTTATTCATATAGACGACTATACAATGAGTGCAGTCTGCAGCTGATTCCAGTCACATCAGCAACCCTAATGGAACCAGTCCCATTGGCTGACTACTGCATATTATGGGAAATCAATCTTCCTTTTTTATACAGCTTGGTCTATTATGCCAACACGAGTCTTGAAAAGATGGCTTGTCTTATTTAACATGATATTTGATAGATATTTTTACCCTTCGTGATCTAGTGAAACCATACACAAATTATATATATATTTTTTTTCTACATTGAATTACATTTTGCAAAATTGTTTGATTGTTTTATCAAGGTATTTATTGACATAGTATAAATTTATACTGAAAAATAAAGTGCTACCAACATTTGTGTTAAGTAAGAATGAAATTCTGTGTAATTATTTTTCCAATGGCTGCCATATTCATGAGTGTATTTCTCCAGACATTCCATATAGAACAGGCTGTTAGGTACTGTACGTCTCACAGTACAGGAATACAGACTTGTTAAGCTCTCTCTCATCTGGTAGGTGTGCCGCCACCCGTCCTCTGTCTCTTTCTTGTCATCAAAGGGGAGGGTAGAAGTCTTTACACAAGAAGACTCCTAGTGATTGTGACTCTTAAGTCTTACCTAGGTGAACAGTTTTGATCAGTGTCTGAATATTTATAATATAATTTTAATGGGAGATGGGTTTGAGGGAGTTAAATTCTCAGTAGAGAATCAAAGCCTGTCTGGCTCATGTCATGCTAATGATCTTTTTCTTCTCTGTCGCTGTCAAAACAGAAGCACTTCTTTCATTGTTTTTAATGTTATTTTCTCTTCCCTCCCTCCTTCCCTCACAAGTATTTCATAAACGAGTGCGGGGAACGATGATGCCTAGATAGAAATCCTGTGTCATTTACATGACTGATTACAGTGCAATTTCACACTTATTTGCATGGCTATACTGAACATCCTCGCAGAACTAATGGATTGTTGGAGGGAGCTGCTGCCGTGCAAGGCTAGCTAACACTGGCCATGCAAATGAGCAGAGAGACACTGATGGTGTGCTTTATTAAGCTCAGGAGTATCTGCTCAATAAGACACACTCAGAGCTGCTGCCTGCACGCCCCTCTCTCTCCCCTCTCTCTCCCCTCTCTCTCTCCCCTCTCTCTCCCCACTCTCTCCCCTCTCTCTCCCCTCTCTCTCCCCACTCTCTCTCCCCTCTCTCTCCCGTCTCTCTCCCCCCGTCTCCCCTCTCTCTCTCCCCTCTCTCTCTCCCCTCTCTCTCTCTCCCCTCTCTCTCTCTCTCTCCCCTCTCTCTCTCTCCCCTCTCTCACCCCATCTCTCCCCTCTCTCTCTCCCCTCTCTCTCTCTCCCCTCTCTCCCCTCTCTCTCTCCCCTCTCTCTCCCCTCTCTCTCTCTCTGCTGCTGGCTTGAAATATAATATTTGCATACAAGGTTGAGGCAGCGCTATCATTTCCTGTGTGCAGTGATGGGCTATTTTAATGTCCTCATTTCAAATCGGTTAGGTTTTGGTGAAAGATAGAGAGAAATGTTTGTGTTTTGTGGAGTGGAGTGGGTAGAGAGAGTGTGTTCCTGTTCTGCACCGTTGGTATGCCGCTTTAATGAGGGTTGTGTTGACGTCATGGGTTCCTATGCCTGCTGAACATTGTGTTATAATGTAGTCAGCTGTACCGAGCAATACAGACCAAAATATCTTCATTACTGCTTAATTGGAAATTGTAACAAGTTCTAAAAGGGTAACAGGGTTTGCTCATTTCTGCCTGGGATGTTGTTTATAGCCTGATCTGAGGATTTCACTAGGGTCTTTATGAGAGGCTGCAGGAGATATCTGCTACTTTTTCATTAGGCCTGTAATGTTTATAAGATTGCTTCATAGGGAATGTTGATGCGGTGGGATTGCTAGTTTATGTTGTGCAGTGTGATGGGTGACTGTGGCCATTATCAAATGAATGCCCTGCAAACCCAAAGCTGCTTCAATAAAAAAATTTGGCGATCATTATTTGCAATATTATGACATTAATAATTTCTCCTCATACTTTTATGTATGTACATAAAATGATTGTAAAATAAAAGTTTTATCGGAATCTACAACTCTCGCCACATATCTCGTTAATAATCTATAAAACAATTGAGAACTTTTCCAATCTCATCTCCCATGTTCTTCCTTAGAACAACTAGCAATTCATTTCCACTTGTAATTGTTTCTTCCAGTTCAAAAGAATGATGGCCAAGTCCATGCAGATGTTGTCTGGGTTTAGTCCATTTGTTTTCATGGACCATTTATAAGGTAGCTTCCCAGGGTCAGTCGTTGCTCTCACTGCTGTTTAACGAGATACGTTGCTTCTCTGTTTTCATCATCCTTTGTTTCTTCCCAGGCTTTCATCATAAGCAGCGTGCTAATGCACTGCGTGGCTTTAAGGAACCAGGCTGAAATATGTTAGTGCTCACCCCCAAATTATTTTCTACAAATGGATTTGGGACTATTTGCACAGTGGCAGTGTAGTGGCAACATTAGCAGAATACATGAAACTCTGACTTGAATACAGCGGAGCGAGAAAACGGTGTGAACTGAGAATGGCTGTCTGATAAACAGCACTACACCATGCTTGATAAACAGCACTACACCATGCTTGCTCCCAGCTCTACACAGGGAATTACTGGGAGTCATGGGGGAGCTTGATGCAGTCTTAAAATAAATATATATCTGATAACCATTGAGAGAAAGGTTGACATTAGGCTGACTTTGTCTACTGTCGTCTCTTTCTCTTACACTAAGCCTCTAGTGCCTGGCCCTCCACATTGTGACACATTTCTTATGTCCCTCCTGTTTGCCTCTCTCTCTCTCTCTCTCTCTCTCTCTCTCTCTCTCTCTCTCTCTCTCTCTCTCTCTCGGCCTTGCTGGTGATCAGATTTAGTGCTGTATTCTCTCTCTGTCTCCTAGAGATGAGTGACAGATGGTAGCCATTAGTGTATATTCCATGCATCTGTTGCAAGGCGCTAATTTATCTCATTAGAAGGACGTGTGGAGGGGGAGGAGGAGTGTGTAGGACCAGGACACTGTTTCATTATGTGTGTAAAACAGAGGGAACGGATAGAGCTGCCTGGCTAAGAGAGAGACAAATAGAAAGAGAGAGAGAAAGTAGAGAGACACAGGCACGTGTGTCTGCGTGCACATATCTGTGTGTGTTTGTGGGCGAGTGATACCTGCGTCTGTATGTGGGTGTTTGTGTGATGCCTGCCAGTGTGTGTGTGTGTGTTAGAGAGAGTGGGCGGCAGTGAGCACCAGATTGGACCCACTGTGCTTCTTGTACCCGGGGTCATGATGTATAATCACTTGCCTTCAAACCATTACCCACACACACACACACACACACACACACACACACACACACACACACACACACACACACACACACACACACACACACACACACACACACACACACACACACACACACACACACACACACACACACACACACACAGAGACCCAGACCAGGTGGGTGCCGTGCCTCAGCTCTCAATGGGTCAAATTGCAGAGCAGGTGGGCACACTCACATATATACACACACCCCACTAACACATAGAAGTAAACACACACTCACATACTCAATCAAAGGCATGTACACACGCTTCACGCACAAGTTGGCACACTAGCACAATTGTATTGAATATGGATGTTACTGTGCAGACCATTGTGCAGAGTGCCAGGATTCCTGGTCATATTGTTTGCCCTTTACACTCGTACCAACATACAGGTTGAAAATGGAAGGTTTGCGATGCAGTTACTGCACAGTAACATGCTATACATGACGTCAGAGTTCTGGCTCTGTGCTTCACAGTGCTGTATGGGTTTTGACTGACAGCCGTTCTGAACTTGAGCACCACGCGTGACAGAAGTTGCCTCAATCACTCCCAGTAATTGGGCAACTTTTGCAAAAATGTTGTCTGAATTTCATACACTACACATTTCCATATCATACAACTCATGTAATATACAGTGTCAGTGTTTATGATCACTATGTTTGATGTACAGTTACCAGATGACATGGCATCATACAACGCATGTAATATACAGTGTCAGTGTTTATGATCACTATGTCTGATGTACAGTTACCAGATGACATGGCATCATACAACTCATGTAATATACAGTGTCAGTGTTTATGATCACTATGTTTGATGTACAGTTACTAGATGACATGGCATCATACAACTCATGTAATATACAGTGTCAGTGTTTATGATCACTATGTCTGATGTACAGTTACTAGATGACATGGCATCATACAACTCATGTAATATACAGTGTCAGTGTTTATGATCACTATGTCTGATGTACAGTTACTAGATGACATGGCATCATACAACTCATGTAATATACAGTGTCAGTGTTTATGATCACTATGTCTGATGTACAGTTACTAGATGACATGGCATCATACAACTCATGTAATATACAGTGTCAGTGTTTATGATCACTATGTCTGATGTACAGTTACTAGATGACATGGCATCATACAACTCATGTAATATACAGTGTCAGTGTTTATGATCACTATGTCTGATGTACAGTTACCAGATGACATGGCATCATACAACTCATGTAATATACAGTGTCAGTGTTTATGATCACTATGTTTGATGTACAGTTACTAGATGACATGGCATCATACAACTCATGTAATATACAGTGTCAGTGTTTATGATCACTATGTTTGATGTACAGTTACTAGATGACATGGCATCATACAACTCATGTAATATACAGTGTCAGTGTTTATGATCACTATGTCTGATGTACAGTTACCAGATGACATGGCATCATACAACTCATGTAATATACAGTGTCAGTGTTTATGATCACTATGTCTGATGTACAGTTACCAGATGACATGGCATCATACCCTGGTTGTTCTGAACAGAATGAGACGATGTGTCACGTTCTGACCATAGTTCTTGTGTGTTTTACTTGTTTTAGTGTTGGTCAGGACGTGAGCTGGGTGGGCATTCTATGTTGTGTGTCTAGTTTGTCTGTTTCTATGTTTGGCCTAATATGGTTCTCAATCAGAGGCAGGTGTTTTGTGTTGTCTCTGATTGGGAATCATATTTAGGTGGCTTGTTTTGTGTTGGGGTTTGTGGGTGGTTGTCTTCTGTCTTTGTGTTCTGCACCAGATAGGACTGTCTCGGTTTTCACGTTTGTTGTTTTTGTATTTTGTATAGTGTTCACGTTATCGTCTCTTTTGTTCATTAAACATGTTGAACACTAGCCGCGCTGCATTTTGGTCCTCTCCTTCATCCCAGGAAGAAAACCGTTACACGATGTTTGTCTGTTGTGAAGAACATTTGCCGTAGACCACACATCTGAAGGCACTCATGACTCCATTTAATGTGCAACAAAATGACTATCTACTTCTATGAATTGCCTTGTGAAAGCCTTTAAGATCATATTTTATCATTTAGCTAGTCATGTTGGCAAGCTTTCAAATGATGCCCACCTGACCCAGATTGTGATTAGTTAATGGACCGTTTTTGGATTGCGTAAACAACAACAGTAATTGTGTAAAGGCGGGGATGCAGGGCTGTGTTCCAAACAAAACAACTACTAAGTGTGCTTGAACTTTGTGTCCTTATCTTTAGTCTAATAATTGTCCCATAATCTCCAAACTGTTCCTTTTTAATTTTTACCATGCATATGCTTTCCGTATTTCTTCTGTCGGAAACATTTCAATTTAGCCCTATCCATATAGGCCAATTCCCACCAGTGTAAGGGGTTAACCCCACTACTATTTTTATCATGGTAACCATTCTATTTCTAGTGGCGGTTTGAGAAAAGCTATACGAGAGCCTGAAATGTAGCAAAACAGCCAAGGGTGGAATATCATCCGCCCTGCTGTTGGGCTCATTTTAATTTCCATTCAAGACGCTAACCAAAGTGGATTAGGGCGGCCTGTTTTCTGCATGCAATCTCCTCTTAAACCCCCAAAAGATTGTTTCAGCACATATTCATGAATAAAGAGCGACTTTAAGGAGATTTGGCATCTGGGCTCTTATTGACCTGGCTATATGGTTTTCGCTGGGCTATCTCCCAGCCCAGGGGAAGGATTTAGTCTGCCTAGGAAAATCTCCTATTTCTCCTCACGTAAAACTCCAATAAAAGCCACCTGGCGACCTCTGTGTGTCTGTGCTGAGGAGATGAAACTGTAGTGACCTATAGCCATTCACAGGAGCCAGGAGTTAAACGCTGTGGATCTGTCTCTCAGGCTAGAGCTCTCACTGGCAGGGTCGCTGGCACCAGAGGTTTCATAAGACCCACACGTAACCAGGGATGTGAGAGCGCGTTGTATACGTGTGATAGGGTATAGGTTTGTGTGTGCCGTTTTGTGTCCGTGTTTATGTTAAACACACAATAATATAGGAACAATAATATTATATTATATATAATAGGTGTACAGGTGTGCTAGAATGTAGAGGAATAGGTGTGTTTTATGTACGAGTGTGTCTACAAAGCGTTACCATAGACCCTTGGACCCTTACATGTATTTGAAGTCCTTTCCATCAAATGTCCATGCCAGTCCTCTGCTGTGTCTGTATTCACACACAGGTCGGTGCCTGCAGCCATGCTGGCTGAAGTGGTGAGTGTGGTAGTGGGTGGTTCAGGTGGCTGACTCCTGTGTCTGTGTTGAATTGTCTTTGTTGAGCAGGTCATGTGGAGGTCTCCATTCACCATGGTGACAGATGTAGGGAGGCATGCACATCGCTATAAGTGACGATTCTTGTTATGCGTTGATCAAATTAGACCTTGGCCGTGCGTGAGAATGTTCATTTAAATGTCAACCCCCATATCGACAGACCGTATGAAATATGGAGAATTTGGAGGAATTATTAGGATGTCAGATGCCGTTTTTCTATCTTTGATGATGGCAGCAGCCAGTAGGAAGCTGATTCTAGGGTCAGCTTCATCATGTCAAGTCAATATTCCAAACGGGAAATAGACAATATTCTTATATGGGAATAGGATGCTAAGAATGAAATGGTTCAGTGGTGAACCTGCTCTCATAGTGTACATACCATCTAGAGACATCACGCGACGCCACAACGCCACAGCGATACACCATTCCACCACAACTAATATAGCTAATCCATTGAATAATTCAGCAAATTGACTCAATGTACTCTTTAGCTATTGGAGAGAAAAAAATCAAGCATCTGTTCTCATTGGCTCAGTGTTATGATATGAATTACATTACTGCTGCTGGGGTTTGATGTGTTGAATCATTGGAAGCTGTGTGTGAGCGAATAACAAAGGGGTTTCTGCCATAGTGGTGTTTGAGAGTCAGTTAGCGAAGCACCTGGCGCTTCCCAAACTCCTATTGTCTCCCGACTAATAGAAAACAATTAGCCCAAAGGTTGTTTTACATGGCAGTACATGAAACACTTCAATTATTCCATTGTGTCTATTTCTATTCTGAATGGCGCTATCTGAATGGCGCTGGTGATTGGAATTGTCTTTCCTAAGGCACAGCGCTGTCAACCTGTCACAGCCATCCTTCCTGCGAAAGCCCTGGAATAGACGACGAGGCAGCCGGGTCATTGACGTCAAATGAACGCTGCCTGCCTTTCTGCGTGTGTCTAATGATCAGAGAGACCCGGGTTACAGGAAACAATAGCTTTACATGTCGCATCTCATTATGTCTCTCCTGAGAATAGGAGCCTGACGTTGACTGTGGTATCAGTATAGGTTTGAGCTGGGGACGTTTCTGACTCAGACTATTATGACTCTATACTGGCTTTCATTTCATCACACATCATCACCTTTTCTCTGGGAGCTCATTTGTTACCATGAGTCCAACTATACCTGAACCATGCCAAATGAAAAAAATACACACGCACGCGCACACACACACAGACACAAAAACACAGAGAGTGAGACAGCAGTGAGCCAGTAGTTTCCTGTGGGCCTGGAGGGGAAACCATGTTCTAAGGCCAAGGCAACGTCTCTCTGATGGAGAATAGTCCTCTGTCACTCAGCATGATCAATGCTACCAGCAGCAGTAAGTCTGTGGGTATACATATGTCTGTATTAGAATAGAATAGAACCACGTGTAATCCATAAGGACATGCTGTTGCTTTATACTGACACACCAGTACTTCAATACTAGTAATAGAAGTGTCTATGAGGTTCTATGTGTTCTGTCTCTGTGTGTATAGCAGGCTATAATACATGTTGGTGTGTGTGGATGAGGTTATTTCACCTATCTGTGGATAGTATCCCAGTTATCCCAGTCCGCTGTGCTAGTGTATGTTACTAGCTGGTTGGTCCCTGGGCTGACTGGGTTTGTGTCAGGGGCAGTATGGTGCTGGAGAGGGTGGGTGTGGGCAGGCTGGCAGCCGTGTCCAGTCCCTGGATCCTCTCTCCTACTAAAGCTGGGAGGCTGTGGGCCTTGGCTCAGACTGCCGGAAGTAGCAGCGGGAGAGACACATGGCAGTATGTTTCCCAAGCTCAGTGATTGCATGTATGTGTGTCTATTGTAGGCTACATACATCATGTACCTGTTTGTTTAATTCGGCCTCTATATGAATATGTTGTGCTTGATGTGTTTCTAGTGCACATACTGTATGTGTGTGTGTGTAAACGGGTGTGTCCGGTGGCTCAGTGTTCCTCCGTATTCCTCCTCTCTGCGTGTGTGGAGCTCTGCGGCGCTGCGCCGGGCTTTGCCTGAGGCCAAGGAATGTCCTTTCGGCCCAGCAGTGTCCCCTCACACCTCCCTCCCACGGCCCGGCGGGGCAGCAGGCACCTCCACACAACACAGGCCAGCAGACCGGACGCCTCGGCCAGCCTCGGCCCGGTTAGACAGGTCAGTGCCACCTGGTCAAGGTCAGAAAGACAGAGGAACAACATGGCTGTTAGCCGCTAGCCAAGGACAGAGCCCTACACATAGAAGCAATAAGGCAGTCATTATTTTCTGTTATACTGTTATATATCACATAAGATTTAGTTGTGTAATATTTGCTGTGCTATTCCGTTCTGTTCCTTCTATCTCTATGGTCAGGATAGAAGATGTTCTGGAAGCACATTATGAGATTCCTAGCCAAGGTCATAAAGCTAGGGCAAGCTGTCTGTTCGTTATGTGTTTCCATCACCTTAACATAGAGAGCCTTTTCACTGTATGAGAGGCTCTGAGAACCCGGACAAAGTTATTCAGCGGCTTTTCATGCAATGCTGCACACAAAGTAGGCAGAACAGCACTGAATCGGAGCAGAGCGGAATTTGTCAAAGTGGGAAATATCCCCCGGATCACTGGCGGTCTGAAACAGCAACACAATCAGATCTCTCCTCAGCAGCCTGTGTTTCTCACAGCATCACAGCAGACACCATGGCTTTGGTCTCCTCGCCCGTCTCTGTCTCCTGGAATTCAAACTAATACACGTCGGCCCACAAGTGCCTGTCTCATGCTGGAAACAAGCTACGAGAGATTTGCTTCACTTCAGTGCCTCGGAAACAGGTTTCCCCTCATCGCCATTGTCTGTTTGACTTTTAAAGACGATACTCCTGAGGAATATGGGCCTGGATGGCGCGGCTGGGCTGTAGTGTATAGAGTGAACTACAGCTAGCAGGGTCTTCAGTCTATCCTAGGTTGAGAGGAGTGAGTGGAGTGATCGGTCTAGTGAGGAGAGACGTTCAGCTGTTCTAATACCAATAGACTTTACTCCCCCATTGAAATCTGAGACGGGCATGAACTACTTACATGTAATGCAATTCCCTGGATGTTCCGAGGCCTCAATTCCTTCCTTCCTCAAGTCTATTCTCTCACTCTGTCTCTCTGTCTCTCTCTCTGTCTCTCTCTCTCTCTCTCTCTCTCTCTCTCTCTCTCTGCCCCTCTTGTTTTATAATTGTCGTTAAACTGGACCTCCATGCTCCCCCGACAGCATTTTTTTATAGTCCTTGAAGTTATTAAACATGTATAATTACTTTTAGTCAGTTCTGCCGAGGGGGAGAGGGAGTGGAGGAGGGAGGGTGGGGGAGAGACAAAGAGAAGCTGAGATTGTGCACACTGCGCATGTCTGTATGTTCTTGTGTAAGTGATAGTGTGTGCATTTGTGTTGTTGTCTCATTTAGGATGAGGGTGTACCCATGTGCTTATGAGAAAATAATTGTTGTATGTGTGCTATGGACTGCTCATATTTCTTTTATTGGCTGTGTGGCCTGGCTCTCCGCGGACCCAGCGGTGTGTGTGTGTGTGTGTGTACAGCAGCAGGTGCGGGCTGTGTGTGATAGAGGGTATAAAGCATCAGCTGCCCAGGAGTGAGCAGCATGCTGAGAGTGATGTGAACAGCTGCAGAATGACCACCGGGACCACTATTGTTTCCAATGGTGTTCATCTCCCCCATGTATTATTCACTGGTCCTCTCTCTCTCTCTCTCTCTCTCTGTCTCTCTCTCTCGCTCTCTCGCTCTCTCGCTCTCTCGCTCTCTCTCTCTCTCTGTCTCTCTCTCTCTCTCTCTCTCTCTCTCTCTCTCTCTCTCTCTCTCTCTCTCTCTCTCTCTCTCTCTCTCTCTCTCTCTCTCTGTCTCTGTCTCTGTCTCTCTCTCTTCCTCCCCCTCGCTCTCTCTCTCTCTCTCTCTCTCTCTCTCTCTCTCTCTCTCTCTCTCTCTCTCTCTGTCTGTCACTCTCTCTCTCTCTGTCTCTCTCTCTGTCTCTCGTTCTCTATCTCTCTCTCTTCTTCTTCCTCCCCCTCGCTCTCTCTCTCTCTCTCTCTCTCTTTCTCTCTCTCTCTGTCTCTGTCTCTGTCTCTCTCTGTCTCTGTCTCTGTCTCTGTCTCTCTCTCTTCCTCCCCCTCGGTCTCTCTTTCTCTCTCTCTCTCTCTCTCTCTCTCTCTCTCTCTCTCTCTCTCTCTCTCTCTCTCTCTCTCTCTCTCTCTCTCTCCCACTCTCTCTCTGTCTGTCACTCTCTCTCTCTCTGTCTCTCTCTCTGTCTCTCGTTCTCTATCTCTATCTCTCTCTCTTCTTCTTCCTCCCCCCCTCTCTCTCTCTCTCTCTCTCTCTCTCTCTCTCTGTGTCTGATTTAATATCTTCTAAAGCTGAGTCTTTTTCCTACTGACTAGAGGAGAAGTGTTAAGGTCACGCTCCAGTAGGGAGCTCTTATCCCGTTGTGTTGCTTGACAATTGATTTAGTTCATTTTAGTGAAGGACGCAGGAAACATTGTGTGTTAGTGTACCATTTTGGACACTGCTCCTCGCTGGGCTTGTGTCAATGCCTGCATGATGCTGTATGTGCAGCGAGGGTCGCATTATAGATCCCAATGTGACATGTTTGCCTTTGACTGTTTCTAGAGAGGGACAGAGTGGGGCGGTTCTGGAGCTCTGGCTGGAGGCGGAGCAGGACTGCAGCTTGGGCTGCCTGGGCTGGGGTTGGTTGAGGACAGGAGGATTTGTGTGAGATCACACCATTCCTGTCAGTACAGAGACATCTTGTGGGCAAAGCCTTGGTTGCAGTTTTGGGTCTGACTATCATAGAAAACAGACCAAGCTGCATACTTGTAGTATGCCATGTTCCAGCTGAGTATATCTACAAAGTGAAGCATTGTTGGCTGTATTCTACCTGGGTATATGAATGGTTTCCTCATGAAGAGTCACAATATATTGATTTAACAAAAAATATGTACATGTACTAAATGTTTAAACACGTGGGTCTATGTTGGAATGTATAATTAGTTAATAAACCATTTTAAAATATGTCAACAAGGCCTAAAATATACTACAGGAATTAGAACAAATTTAGTACACATGTTGTCACATATCATTTCTATCGCTATCTTACTAGAATAGTAGAAGGACAAATGGAAGGTTCAGCACATGATTGATCCAGGCAAGAGTTCCTTTGCACAGGCTTTTTCTGTCACACTCTATCCCCCTCATCACATGATTCAAAAACATGTTTCAAAAGCAGTAAGATTCATTAATGCAGCCGATGACTAAATGACATTGGCTAATCTCAATCTGACAGTTTTCATGGCCACAGGAAGACGACAAAGCTTCTTCCAGGAGGTGCAGCATTGTTTTAAATGAGGTTTATGGCTGGATGTTCATTCTCGCTCACGCCATTCTATTCCATTAGGTCACACTGTCCAGCAGATGGCAGCAGTGACTTGGAGATGTGTCTATCGTGATCAATCTGAAAAAGAAGCACACCGTGGCACTGTGTCTGTGAGAATAAGGGATATAGATACTGTTTTTTATATTATATTATTAGCCTCAAATCTACATAGAAAGATGATGTTGAATGTAATTGTGTTATTTCAACTGAACCTAATAAAATGAACTATTTTGCTCTAAGAAAAAGTATCTAAGAAAATAATCTATGTGCTTTTTGTATTCCAACTTCACTCGTTTCTCTTCCTCATAACATATAATATAGATATTACTAAATGTAACACAATAGTTTGGTCTCCAGTTATTGTTCCAGTAACATACATACAGTATGAATTTCAGTGTATGCATAGTTGGGCTATTATTATGTTAACATTACTAAGATTGTCACTAAATGTAGTGTCTTGTTATTTAGCTCGTTTTGTTTTACATCAACACAACGCATGTTGCTCCTACAGGTGCATCCAGTGTTTCAGTAGAACTGAACTAATCTATTGTATTTTAATTCCCATGTTAGATTACTCTTCCACTTGGTTGGGCTGCCTGGTCTCATTGACCTGACGTAACATAGTACATGTAAATCCGGTATACTCAAATTAGTATGATATGTTACGTTTGGTATGGTTACATAAGACAGATGGTTACTTAAGGGAAGAAATTAAGTAACCCTTACCTTAACCCTTTTAGCTAACCCTTCCCCTAACCCTTTAACCTAACTCTTAACCTTAACCCTAACTCCGAACCCTAATCCCAAAATGTAACATTGTACATTTTGCAAATTTGTAACATGTAATATGAATTGTAATTCGGAACATATCATACGAAATGAGTGATCGAGATCCACGAAACGTAACATATCATACTAAATGTGTGCCTCGGATTTACGTACAGAATTATACGGGAGTGCACGTGTGTGAGTTTGTCCCTTTGCAACTTGGTGAGCAGCACCCTTAGTTCTGCTTGGATGGAGGTATGAAGATTGGTTGGGTTTGGGGGGGGGGGGGGGGGGGGTCGTAGCCAACCTCAATCATCTGAGGAGATTAACAGTAAACAATGCAGTGAGTGACTTCCCCAACCAACGCCTGCATCAGCAACACGTCCTTAGCTTTCCACTGAATAATCACCCACCTAATTGTTCCAGGAGGAAATAGGCAGAGTCCCTCTTTCCCTGTTTATTAAAAAACCCTCTTAATCTTAAGAAGAGCACACGTGGCTTTGAGATACAGACTGACAAATTAATTACCGGCTAATTCTCACTTCTCTCTCCACTTGTTTGAAACAGGACAATATAGGTTTTTTGTTCTGGTTCTGTCATACTCCTCGTCCTTACGTTAATTTAGTTCCCTCTTTTGGCTGATAGATAAAACATGTATTTATTCATTTATTTGGCTCAAGTTTTTCCCAGCTACCCCAGAACATCTGCTCTTCAACACACAGAGTACCGTTCAAACAAGGAAGTATGATTTGAATGCAAATCACTAATTCAATCACATTGAGATTATTATCAATGTTACACATATAAAAACAATATTATTAACACAGTGTTGAATTAAGTGAAAAAAAATGTTATTTTTATTTTTATTTGTCAGGGATCATGTACAACATACCATTGCAACAGATTTAGCTAGATAGCAAATTTTCATCTGTGGTCCCTGGGTTGAATTAGTGTTGAATGAAACTTTACACTTAGTGTTGAAAGAAACTATAATAATTCACACCAGGAAGAGGTCAGCATTGATTCAAGCTACTTAGTAGGTAGCTAGTATTAGTCATGCCATTGTAGATATTCCTCTGTCTTTCCTTCAAATATCTAAATGTCACTTCTGATCCTGAGAGGCGTTCAACACTAGTGAAGCTCATCAATTCCCAGTAGTGTAGTTTTAGAAGTAGGACTATGAGTACTTTTTACTCCAAAGGATCAGGGTGATGCCTTCTTTATCTGGACTCTCCTGTTGTTGCAGTGCTGCAGTAAACACAACACAGTGGGCAAGCCTGGAGGAGCAGGGCTAGCCTAGCGGAGAGGTTGGCTTTGGGCTGGCCAGCTCAGTGGGCCTGGCGTGGGGCTCTGTCTGATGATGGCGGTGGTGGGGTCGCCAGGAAGCCCCGGCACAAATGAAAGGTTAAGTAACGGAGGCAGGCGAGCTTGTCATCACATTAGTCTGGACTCCCTGTAATTGTGAGGATGCTGCTGTCAGCCCCCGTCACCGTGCAGAGCAGAGCCAGCGCTCTGGATAAAGTGCTCTTCCGACTGGAGATAATTGAAAATCCAAAAAGACTTGGGCTAATTTGATTACGCCGGGCAATAGCTGAATTGTTCCCATTTTAAAGGGATTTGATTATGACATGCAGTAAATTGTTGCCGAAACTGCAGGAGCTATCCCTTCTGATGAGGGGATAATGCTGGAGGGGAGGAATGGTCTGTGTGTGTGTGTGTGTGTGTGTGTGTGTGTGTGTGTGTGTGTGTGTGTGTGTGTGTGTGTGTGTGTGTGTGTGTGGTGTGTGTCAGCCTACAAGTTCATAACCTACTACTGACTCCCTTAACTTGACCTAATGATGTACAGTGAGTTCATGTGGAGGTGGGATGATAGACAGAGTCATTCTCTAATCACTTAATAAATGTTAGGTTGTGTACAGTATCAACACTCTTTATGTGGAAGTGTTCACAGCTATGTATTTCTCCCAAGGACAACACAAAGGACCCAGTCATCACTGTTGGACTTTTACTCTGACCATTGTCTGAAATATCAGCTGTGTCCTTTAGAAGCCTGCAGTAAAGCCCAGACACCAGACGTGTGTAATATGTGTTCCCTCATGCAACCCTCCGTAGAGGCCTCACACTCTACCTATATTCCACAGCCTTTGGGCTGTACATTTGTATGAGGGATCCCTGGTCATTCAAGGCATTGACATTTGAGTGAACATTAGTAAAATTACAACTGCAGACAGATGATATACAGCCTCACTCTGTCTCTTTGTGAGGAGCACGCAACGCTGTGCAGCCACAGGGTGTGGCCAGAAGGGAGCAGTCTTGTGCCTGTCTGTGTGTGTGTGTGTGTGTGTGTGTGTGTGTGTGTGTGTGTGTGTGTGTGTGTGTGTGTGTGTGTGTGTGTGTGTGTGTGTGTGTGTGTGTGTGTGTGTGTGTGTGTGTGTGTGTGTGTGTGTGTATATGTGCGTGACTGTGTATACATGTGCCCGACTGTGTGTGTGTGTGCACGCGCATGTGTGTGTGGTTTGGATGTGTTCGAGAGGGCATGTGTGTGAGTTTGTCCCTTTGTATCTTGGTGAGCAGCACCCTTAGTTCTGCTTGGATGGAGGTATGAAGATTCACAGTGGGGAAAAGCGTTCTTTGTAAGGCAGGCTTTACCCAGTGAAGTGTCCCCATTTGAGACAGGGCACCCAGCTTATCCCCCAAAGCACCTTTGACTGGGCCGGCTCTGCTTCGCTCCACTCCCAGCCTGCCCTGGCACAACCAGTGGGCATTCACACTGACCCTGGCACAACCCGTGGGCATTCACACTGACCCTGGCACAACCAGTGGGCATTCACACTGACCCTGGCACAACCAGTGGGCATTCACACTGACCCTGGCACAACCCGTGGGCATTCACACTGACCCTGGCACAACCCGTGGGCATTCACACTGACCCTGGCACAACCAGTGGGCATTCACACTGACCCTGGCACAACCAGTGGGCATTCACACTGACCCTGGGACAACCAGTGGGCATTCACACTGACCCTGGGACAACCAGTGGGCATTCACACTGACCCTGGCACAACCCGTGGGCATTCACACTGACCCTGGCACAACCAGTGGGCATTCACACTGACCCTGGCACAACCCGTGGGCATTCACACTGACCCTGGCACAACCAGTGGGCATTCACACTGACCCTGGCACAACCCGTGGGCATTCACACTGACCCTGGCACAACCAGTGGGCATTCACACTGACCCTGGCACAACCAGTGGGCATTCACACTGACCCTGGCACAACCAGTGGGCATTCACACTGACCCTGGCACAACCCGTGGGCATTCACACTGACCCTGGCACAACCCGTGGGCATTCACACTGACCCTGGCACAACCCGTGGGCATTCACACTGACCCTGGGACAACCCGTGGGCATTCACACTGACCCTGGGACAACCAGTGGGCATTCACATTGACCCTGGCACAACCAGTGGGCATTCACACTGACCCTGGCACAGATGAGTCATACACACACTCACACACACACTCTCTATTTAAACGACTGTGTTAGGTCTTCCTCTCAGTGTAGGACCTTGTCTGTTTCTATTCAGCGTTGTTGAATACATAGCATATGAACTGTTGCATAGATGTTTGGAGCGTGTCTGTGAAGTCTGCCGTAGTGGCAAGAAAATACGACTGAATTTACGTTTATTTATTTAAGTCCTTCAGGGTAACTTTCCTCTTTCATTTTGGCTCTGAGAAACAGCAAGCGGGTGCCACTGTGGTGGGAGAGATTAAGTTAGCATTGATCGCTTTATTGGTGTGGTTGGGTTGTCTCTCGTCTGAGGACATTTGATGTAAGCACAAACATTTGTCTTTCTTCTTGTCTCTATCTCATCCAGAGATCATTCCTTTTTCACGTGCGCAGTATAAGGTGCAGAGGAACTGCAGAAATGAGCAGAAGTCTTGTGTTGATCTGGCTGTGCTCCTGATGTTGTCTGGACATAAGTCAGCTATTATCACTCTCATTGGAGCTGTTGCAAGCAATGTTGCAATTTTAATCAACACCTAATTACATATAATAATGCACATGTTCCTAATTGGCAATTACTATGTAGTCTGGCCCAACCGGTATGGATTCAACGTGTTTATTGGCAACAGCTCTGCTGCGTGCTTTAGGATCTACCATCGATTCTGATAGTCAATCACCAGGCACACATTCCAGTTACTTTTTATGAGAGCTCTGCAACATTATGCAACTCTTCTTTTTCAGTTTGATGCCTCTTTCTTTGTTTATTGTGCTGAGCTGGTGCTATCCCCCTTGGACCTCATTGTGGATATGTTTGAGTGCGTCAATACCATAGTCTTTTGGCATCAGCCATCAATAGTCTGCCCATTAAAATGTGGAATTGCTTAACGCAACACAGCAAGATGCATTTCGCAGCATGGGGACGGGTATTTGCAAATAGATCAATGGCCTTTTACTGCTTTCTGAAACCATTGTCTGCCAGCAATTGGAAATCTTTTGGAGAGTATAGGGAAGAAAAGAGAGACTCAGGGAGAGGCGAAGTGCCCCGACGCAAAGACAAATTAATTACCCATATGAAGGTCTGCGAGATTTGTTTTTTGGGCCATTATCAAGTGACATTGCAAATGGTTGTTTGGCCCTCTCTAGGTAATGTAGCCTAAACAATATCTGGCCCCGGCCATCATATGGATCATTAGCAGCTCGCCATGGGACTCTGGTCCTCTGGAGTTGCCCTCGTGGGGGCTGCTGGTGGCGCTGCATGGGCTGCCCTTGCCAAGGGAGTAGAGGGAGGTAGGGGACGGAGGGGTGCCAGCCCAAAGAGAGGGGAGAGAAGGGGGAACGCCTGTCACTCATTAGGGGTGGTCGCTCCACTGTGGAATCTTCTGTACAGGAACAGTCTCCAACCACCACAGTCCCAACAGCAGCAGCTCCAGCGCTAGTCAGCCATCAGAGCAATAGGAGAGTGTGCTGTACATTCAGTACATTCAAAATATACTGTTAATACAAGTATGACGTGCAAGTTGTAACTTAATGTGGATTATTGGAACTGTGTATGGACATGGAGACACTGTGGTGGTGAGGTGAGGTGTCCCTATTAGAATGGACATGGAGACACTGTGGTGGCGAGGTGAGGTGTCCATATCAGAAGGGACATGGAGACACTGTGGTGGCGAGGTGAGGTGTCCCTATCAGAATGGACATGGAGACACTGTGGTGGCGAGGTGAGGTGTCCCTATCAGAATGGACATGGAGACACTGTGGTGGCGAGGTGAGGTGTCCCTATCAGAATGGACATGGAGACACTGTGGTGGTGAGGTGAGGTGTCCCTATCAGAATGGACATGGAGACACTGTGGTGGTGAGGTGAGGTGTCCCTATCAGAATGGACATGGAGACACTGTGGTGGTGAGGTGTCCCTATCAGAATGGACATGGAGACACTGTGGTGGTGAGGTGAGGTGTCCCTATCAGAATGGACATGGAGACACTGTGGTGGCGAGGTGAAGTGTCCCTATCAGAATGGACATGGAGACACTGGTGGCGAGGTGAGGTGTCCCTGGACATGGAGACACTGGTATCAGAATGGACATGGAGACACTGTGGTGGCGAGGTGAGGTGTCCCTATCAGAATGGACATGGAGACACTGTGGTGGTGAGGTGAGGTGTCCCTATCAGAATGGACATGGAGACACTGTGGTGGCGAGGTGAGGTGTCCCTATCAGAATGGACATGGAGACACTGTGGTGGCGAGGTGAGGTGTCCCTATCAGAATGGACATGGAGACACTGTGGTGGCGAGGTGAGGTGTCCCTATCAGAATGGACATGGAGACACTGTGGTGGCGAGGTGAGGTGTTCCTATCAGAATGGACATGGAGACACTGTGGTGGCGAGGTGAGGTGTCCCTATCAGAATGGACATGGAGACACTGTGGTGGCGAGGTGAGGTGTTCCTATCAGAATGGACATGGAGAAACTGTGAAGGAGCGAGATGAGGTGTCCCTATCAGAATGTCACCATGGATCTTTCTAGACCTGCTGCTCCTCTTGACACTGACCAAGCTAATAATATGCCTTTGTATGAATTCAATGTTTTACCTATATTGGTTCCACTATTATAGAAGATAATGGAATGGGACAGTTTTATGTTCTTTCTTTATGAGGTTCATAGCAAAATATGAGAAAAGAGAGAAAACATTTAACTTAAACCGTTTGTCCAATTTACTTGTCAACAAACAGACAAACCATTTTATTTCCCTGCATGTTTTGAATGTACTGTGCATAGCACAAACAAAAATGCATTTTTCCACCAAAATGAAAAAACCCAAACAACAAATTGGCAAGGTGCTGGTGGGTTTATTGTACAGAGACCCTGCATAATGCCCCGTGTCAAAAAAGCAAAGTGAAATTTCCTGTTAAATATGCAAAATCCCGCCTGTCTATTGAATGATAATGGCCCAGCACCTTGTCGCAGGGTTGCTGACTCCGTTGGCTGGCCATCAAAGGCCTGTTGACTAACTTTGAAAAGACCTTGTGTTTCCTGACTCTGGGCTTTCCAAGATTGGACAAATGCAGCAAAAGAGGGGCGAGCGAGGGAGCGAGGGAGTGGAGCACCAGTCATGGCAACCCAGAGACGCCGGAGGGACAGTCGCCTTTGAAGTGATAAAGACCCTTCTCTTTCTGCTAGACAGCCATCCCCTGAATATGGACCGACTGGCAGGACGCTGTCATGGGTTCATGTTTATAAAATGGCTGTGCTGTTTGTGTACAGCACACCCAAGGGGTCACATTGCTACTGGAGTTAAACTCTTGAATGTTTTCCTGGAAGGTTCTGAGTATCTGTCCATGCTATAGCAGCACAGCAGCTGTATGCTGGATGTTCCTCTGTGCACCACTGTTGCACTTACTGTAGTACCATTTAAAATAATCCTTAGTCTCACTGGGCCAGACCATTACATAAAACAAATATATACAGTTTAAGTCGGAAGTTTACATAATCTTAGGTTGGAGTCATTAAAACCCGTTTTTCAACCACTCCACAAATTTCTTGTTCACAAACTATAGTTTTGGCAAGTCAGTTAGGACATCTACTTTGTGCATGGCACAAGTAATTTTTCAAAAAATTGTTTACAGACAGATTATTTCACTTATAATTCACTGTATCACAATTCCAGTGGGTCAGAAGTTTACATACACTAAGTTGACTGTGACTTAAACAGCTTGAAAAATTCCAGAAAATGATGTCATGGCTTTACAAGCTTCTGATAGGCTAATTGACATCATTTGAGTCAATAGGAGGTGTTCCTGTGGATGTATTTCAAGGCCTACCTTCAAACTCAGTGCCTCTTTGCTTGACATCATGGGAAAATCAATAGAAATCAGCCAAGACCTCAGATTTTTTTTTTTAGACCTCTACAAGTCTGGTTCATCCTTGGGAGCAATTTCCAAACGCCTGAAGGTACCATGTTCACCTGTATAGTCGTGGCCAAAAGTTTTGAGAATGACACAAATATTAATTTCCACAAAGTTTGCTGCTTCAGTGTCTTTAGATATTTTTGTCAGATGTTACTATGGAATACTGAAGTATAATTACAAGCATTTCATAAGTGTCAAAGGCTTTTATTGACAATTACATGAAGTTGATGCAAAGAGTCAATATTTGCAGTGGTGACCCTTCTTTTTCAAGACCTCTGCAATCCGCCCTGGCATGCTGTCAATTAACTTCTGGGCCACATCCTGACTGATGGCAGCTCATTCTTGCATAATCAATGCTTGGAGTTTGTCAGAATTTGGGGTTTTTTGTTTGTCCACCCGCCTCTTGAGGATTGACCACAAGTTCTCAATGGGATTAAGGTTTGGGGAGTTTCCTGGCCATGGACCCAAAATATCGATGTTTTGTTCCCCGAGCCACTTAGTTATCACTTTTGCCTTATGGCAAGGTACTCCATCATGCTGGAAAAGGCATTGTTCATCACCAAACTGTTCTTGGATGGTTGGGAGAAGTTGCTCTCGAAGGATGTGTTGGTACCATTATGTGTTCTTAGGCAAAATTGGAGTGAGCCCACTCCCTTGGCTGAGAAGCAGCCCCACACATGAATGGTCTCAGGATGCTTTACTGTTGGCATGACACAGGACTGATGTTAGCGCTCACCGTGTCTTCTCCGGACAAGCTTTTTTCCGGATGCCCCAAACAATCGGAAAGGGGATTCATCAGAGAAAATGACTTTACCCCAGTCCTCAGCAGTCCAATCCCTGTATCTTTTGCAGAATATCAGTCTGTCCCTGATGTTTTTCCTGGAGAGAAGTGTCTTCTTTGCTGCCCTTCTTGACCCCAGGCCATCCTCCAAAAGTCTTTGCCTCACTGTGCGTGCAGATGCACTCACACCTGCCTGCTGCCATTCCTGAGCAAGCTCTGTACTGGTGGTGCCCCGATCCCGCAGCTGAATCAACTTTAGGAGACGGTCCTGGCGCTTGCTGGACTTTCTTGGGCGCCGTGAAGCTTTCTTCACAACAATTGAACCGCTCGCCTTGAAGTTCTTGATGATCCGATAAATGGTTGATTTAGGTGCAATCTTACTGGCAGCAATATCCTTGCCTGTGAAGCCCTTTTTGTGCAAAGCAATGATGACGGCACGTGTTTCCTTTGCAAATAACCCTGATTGACAGAGGAAGAACAATGATTCCAAGCACCACCCTCCTTTTGAAGCTTCCAGTCTGTCATTCAAACTCAATCAGCATGACAGAGTGATCTCCAGCCTTGTCCTCGTCAACACTCACACCTGTGTTAACGAGAGAATCACTGACATGATGTCAGCTGGTCCTTTTGTGGCAGGGCTGAAATGCAGTGGAAATGTTTTTTGGGGGATTCAGTTCATTTGCATAGTAAAGAGGGACTTTGCAATTAATTGCAATTCATCTGATCACTCTTCATAACGTTCTGGAGTATATGCAAATTGCCATCATACAAACTGAGGCAGCAGACTTTGTGAAAATTAATATTGTGTCATTCTCAAAACTTTTGGCCACGACTGTACAAACAATAGTACGCAAGTATAAACACCATGGGATGACGCAGCCGTCACACCGCTCAGGAAGGAGACGCGTTCTGTCTCCTAGAGATTAACATACTTTGGTGCGAAAGGTGCAAATCAATCCCAGAACAACAGCAAATGACCTTATGAAGATGCTGGAGGTAACAGGTACAAAAGTATCTATATCCACAGTAAAACGAGTCCTATATCAACATAACCTCAAAGGCCACTCAGCCAGGAAGAAGCCACTGCTCCAAAATCACCATAAAAAAGACAAGACTACGGTTTGTAACTTCACATGGGGACAAAGATCGTACTTTTTTGAGAAATGTCCTCTGGTCTAATGAAACAAAAATAGAACTGTTTGGCCATAATGACCATCGTTATGTTTGGAGGAAAAAGGGGGAGCCATGCAAGCCGAAGAACACCATCCCAACCGTGAAGCACGGGGGTGGCAGCATCATGTTGTGGGGGTGCTTTGGTGCAGGAGGGACTAGTGCACTTCACAAAATAGATGGCATCATGTGGATACATTGAAGCAACATCTCAAGACATCAGTTAGGAAGTTAAAGCTTGGTCGCAAATGGGTCTTCCAAATGGACAATGACCCCACACATACTTCCAGAATTGTAGCAAAATGGCTTTAGGACAACAAAGTCAAGGTATTAAAGTGGCCATAACAAAGCCCTGACCTCAATCCTATAGAGCATTTGTGGGCAGAACTGAAAAAGCGTGTGAGAGCAAGGAGGCCTACAAACCTGACTCAGTTACACCAGCTCTGTCAGGAGGAATGGGCCAAGATTCACCCAACTTACTGTGGGAAGCTTGTGGAAGGCTACCCGAAACATTTGACCCAAGTTAAAAAATTTAAAGGCAATGCTACCAAATACTAATTGAGTGTATGTAAACTTCTGAACAACTGGGAATGTAATGAAAGAAATAAATGCTGAATTAAATCATTCTCTCTGCTATTATTCTGACATTTCACATTCTTAAAATAAAGTGGTGATCCTAACTTACCTAAGATAGGGAATTTTTACTAGGATTAAATGTCAGGAATTGTGAAAAACTGAGTTTAAGTGTATTTGGCTAAGTTGTATGTAAACTTCCGACTTCAACTGTATATAATAACACATATGGAACCATGTAGTAAACAAAAAAGTGTTAAACAAATCAAAATCAATTTTATATTTAAAGTAAGCAGCTCTTTGCCTTGATGATAGCTTTGCACACTCTTGGCATTCTCTCAACCAGCTTCACCTGGAATGCTTATCCAACAGTCTTAAAGTAGTTCTCACGCGTGTCCAAACTTTTGTCCGGTACTGTATGTCACATACACTAAATAGGTGCAGTGAAATGTGTTGTTTTACAGGGTAAGCCATAGCGGTACGGTACCCCTGGAGCAATTAGGGTTAAGTGCCTTGCTCAAGGCTACATCAACAGATTTTTCACTTTGTCAGCTCGGGTATTCAAACCGATGACTTCTCGGTTATTAGCCCAACACTCAGTCTGCATCCTGTATAATGTGTCATGCAGCTGTTATGTCACATGTATTAGAGGCGTAATGAATGTACTGTGTAGCTGCACTCAGCATGAAAAATGTGTGGCGCTCTCTGTAATCAATGCCGGAGCAATGTGAATTCATCAGGCCACTATTCTATTACGCTAATCATCTGGAGAAGCCGAGACAAACTACCAGCTCCACTCATGACATTGATCATGTGTAGGTATTCTATTAAACCTAATAATATACTTTCTTTTGGCTAAATCACCCCTGCACATTCCAATACCAAATGACTTCTGTTCATTCTATTAAAGTGAAACTACTCTCAATTATGTATCATAGTCCTATTTTCTGATCCTAATGGAGATGAAACACTTTCATTTTCCCACTTAATTATTCATATTTAACAAAGGTGCTGCGCCATCACTCTCCAAAAGAGGCCTCCTCCTCTCCCGCACTCCTTCTCTTCTTCTTCTTCTTCTTCTTCCAGTCCCTCCTCTCCCGCACTCCTTCTCTTCTTCTTCTTCTTCCAGTCCCTCCTCTCCCACACTCCTTCTCTTCTTCTTCTTCTTCTTCTTCCAGTCCCTCCTCTCTGTAGCATGGCAAGCAATTGAACATAATCCGTTTGAGTCCGTCCTTTGATGAAGAATGTGTTTTATGTTGACAAAGTTTTATTTGGGCTCCTCAAAAGAATCCACCTGATCCTTAGTGAGGAGTCCTTTTGAATGGGTTTATTTGGTATGAATATGTCTCATGGCTGGTTGGAATGCTGTGTGCCAAGGACAGTTAATTGAAGGTGAGTTGATAATGACCCAGCTGTCTCTGTGTTGTGGCCTCTCTCTCTCTCTGTCCACCGTGTGTTCTCTGATAAGTAAATCCACTGTTTGGCCTGGCAGCGATGGACTTGTCACTTTCATGTCGCAGCCTATGCTGTGTGTGTGTGTGTGTGTGTGTGTGTGTGTGTGTGTGTGTGTGTGTGTGTGTGTGTGTGTGTGTGTGTGTGTGTGTGTGTGTGTGTGTGTGTGTGTGTGTGTGTGTGTGAACCCTTGGATGCTGGCTACCCCAGGCAGCCTGTGTGTAGTCCTGGTCAACAGGGGGAGTAGGGTAGTCTCTGTAACACTCTGCCACAGCCACACCTCTTTACACCAGGCTTTGGTTCAGTTCACTCAGAACGGCCATGTCAGCAGCCCTCTGCCCTGACTGCCTAACATCAAACCCAGTGTCCAGAAATGCCCCCTACCTAAGTACATTCTACCTCCCCTCTCTTCTTCTGCTTCTTTGACCTCACCCTTTGACCCCCCCCCCCCCCCCCCACTCTCTCTCTCTCTCTCTCTCTCACCCTCCGTTGTGTTGTGATTCATTAACATGTCTGACGTGGACATGGCGGCGTGGACTGGAGGAGCGTCATCTGAATCAATGCCCCTCGCCTCCCAATCTGCCCTTTATCATGTTAATATGATTTCCATTGATGAAACACTTTTTCAAAATGGCATCCCTCTATGGTTTTACATATTGGCTTTTTAATTCAAGGCCCTCAGTGCCGCATCTTTCTTGTTGAGAGAGAGAGAGACAGAGAGACAGAGAGAGAGACAGAGAGAGAGAGATAGAGAGAGAGACAGAGAGAGAGAGCGAGCAGAGGGAAAATGAGACGGATGTTGCTTCACTGAGGAATTGACTGCGGGGCTGTCTTTCTGTGCGTGAGTCTGTGCGTGCGTGTGTGTGTGCTTGTGTGAGGGTGCGCGCGCATGTGTGTGATGCATGAGGGACAGTGTTTTTCCTGCTCTGTCGCTGATGGAGTGTGTTATGTCGTTAGGCCCAGCTCAGAGCAGAGCAAAAGTCCATCTGAACAACAGAATGGCAGCATGTCTGCCTCTATAGGGCCAGTGGACCAGCCCTACTAGTGCTAGTTAAACTGTTCTCATGGAGAGTAGTGTGCCTTGGCTGGCCTGTCACTCTCTCTTTCACAGCTAGCTAATGTCCTCACCGCCAGAACACTTTCAACTCCACTAGCCAGTGTTGCTACAAGTGTTAACACTTTGTCTCAACAGTGAAGTTGCAGGAACAGTGTACCACAGTAATGCGTTTTAGCACTTAGGTTTACAGACTTCTAAGCATTCTTACGGAGAAGTATATGTGCTTGGCTTACTGGAGTTCATTTAACTCCAGGGGCCCTGTTGAAGAAAGCGCCAAAGAAGCATATTTCAACTATTATCTCCAAACATTGTTTTATGGATCAAATGAATCCAAAAAAGCATTGGTATAGTGCAAGACATGTTTTATTTTTGCCTAGCTGGAAACCACCAGTACTAGACAGAGTTTTACATCTCACCACCTCAGAAATGATGAATGTCTATGTCCGTTAGGAAAAATAACTACATCGTTATTCTGATCGGATTATGACTCCTGTGAGCTCAGAAACCATATGCAGTATTTAGAGGGTTATGAAAATCATTACCTTCTTCCTTCAGGCGATTACCAGTTTCCATAACAACCCTTAATGAATACTCATCCAATCACCTGATGCCAACCTTATTAGCTGCTATCGATTCATGTGCATCATCTCAGTCATTCTACAGCCATAACCACCTTGAAGTACGTTCTAGGCTGTCATTACGGAGTTGACACCAGGGTGCCATTACGGAGTTGACACCAGTTACTGTGTATATACATTGTCTTAGCTCTTGGTATTGACTCAGAGCTTGGAGGGACTCTCCATCATACATCTCTAGTATCTCAACAGAGAGCTGGGTAGATCTGTGTTGAGCTCACTGATTAAGCAATGGCTCTTCCCTCTGTTGCAAACGACAAGCTGCCAGGGACTTTGGTTTTAAATTGTGCAATTAGTGATCTGGCATGCTTTGCTTGGCTTCAGCAAGACTCAAATCCCAGGCCAGCTCCTCACTGATGCACAGTCGACAACAAATACTCCAGGAGCATTTTTCCGACAAATTTATCAGAGCCCGGGCTTTCATCTCGCTTTCCGGCTACACTAACCTCGCTCAAATGCTTAGTTATTTACCATTTTACAGTTGGGTAAACAGTAGTGATTGAGGTTATGGTATCGGGTGCAGTGGCTGCAATGATATTTCACATTCAGAACAGCACAACTCCAGCTACAAGGTGAAAGTAATCATTATGATGTTGGTACACCAGGCCTAGTCTGTGAATATCATGCCAGATAGAGACAGCCAGCAGCAGAGAAATCAAACTAGACCGAGGTGAAATACAGGGTGTTACCGATTACATATGGTATGCAGAACATTCTATGCATAATGTGGTCCACAAAGGAGTATGAAATGAATGGAGTATGTCACATAGGTTGTGGGTCTACATACCGGATCAGTTCCCCCTTGATCATGTTCCTCCTCCAAAATTGGACTCTATTACGTAAAATAGTTGTGAAGGTCGGCATTATATATATATATATATATATATATATATATATATATATATATATATATATAACTTAACCTTAGATAACATTAAGAGAGTCTTAGATAATAGCTTTAATATTTAATTTCCCCTTTGAAGTCATTGCCGGGAACATTAGGAGTTCAACAAGAATTTGGGAGAACTTGTTGTCACAAAAAGATTCTTTTGACATGTATTTTTAATCACTAACTTGTTTGAGTAGAATCTTGGCAGCCTTCTAAACTGCTTTCATTTCAGCAGTGGTTTGATTAATGACTAAAGCCAAGCATCAGAAGCCTAGAGTCTGACCAGTTGGGATTTCATGTGCCTTGCCAATAGATAAAAAACGTGCAAAGTTGCAAAAGAAAATAGTCTGAGTTACAAGTACCATTTCCCCATGCATTCACAGCTTCACACTACAGCTGGGTGCTAAACATCCTGTTTCACGTAGACAAAAGTGTTATTGGGAATGGCATCACGCTACATGTGTAAGTAGATTTTTCATTGTTACCACTGTTGTATTTGTAGTGGTAATTAACATTCTTATGCCTACATTTGTGTTAACCATTGCAAATGAGATGCATTTCAGTATTTTTCTCTAACTCATTTGAAAGTAGCTGATATATTCTCTTCTACATGTATACTATGCTATAGCCTGCAAACCAATGATATTCAAACCAATGATATTCAAACAAATGGTATTCAAACCAATGGCATTCAAACCAATGGCATTCAATCCAATGGCATTCAAACCAATGGCATTCAAACCAATGGTATTCAAACCAATGACATTCAAACCAATGGCATTCAAACCAATGACATTCAAACCAATGGCATTCAATCCAATGGCATTCAAACCAATGGCATTCAAACCAATGGTATTCAAACCAATGGCATTCAATCCAATGGCATTCAAACCAATGGCATTCAAACCAATGGTATTCAAACCAATGACATTCAAACCAATGGCATTCAAACCAATGACATTCAAACCAATGGCATTCAATCCAATGGCATTCAAACCAATGGCATTCAAACCAATGGTATTCAAACCAATGGCATTCAATCCAATGGCATTCAAACCAATGGCATTCAAACCAATGGTATTCAAACCAATGACATTCAAACCAATGGCATTCAAACCAATGACATTCAAACCAATGGCATTCAATCCAATGGCATTCAAACCAATGGCATTCAAACCAATGGTATTCAAACCAATGACATTCAAACCAATGGCATTCAAACCAATGACATTCAAACCAATGACATTCAAACCAATGGTATTCAAACCAATGGTATTCAAACCAATGGCATTCAATCCAATGGCATTCAATCCAATGGCATTCAAACCAATGGTATTCAAACCAATGGCATTCAAACCAATGGCATTCAAACCAAAGGTATTCAATCTTATTCCCAATAATTTCTCGCGACCCCACCCCAAATCTAATGACACAACCAAAAAATCGAATTTATCGTTCTCAAAAAACGTATATTTTTCCAATGGAGTTCCCCAGCGACCCCGACTTTGAATACCACTGCTGTAAATGGATCTAGAGAGCTAGACTTACAGCACAGGTACCACAGACATTAAATGAGAGAACTGATAGACAAAAACTATTTTCTGAAAACATGACTGCCATGCAGCCTAGACACAAAGATATCAACACAGGATTTAAAATTGCATCTGATTAAAAAAAGTATGTACAATATGAGATTTTGTTAGATAAACATGTATAAAAATGAAGTCATCCAACACCACAACCAAAGTTTTGACAATGTCCTTGTATATTCTTCACACATCCAGTATCAGACACTTTTCCCTTGTCCTCAGCTATGTGTAGTCCAATCTATGATGTAATGTCCAGAGTGGGACTCCTGGGGTTTTGGGCTGTAGTAATGCAGTGAGGGAGCCCAGTGTGTTTGGACCGCTCGGCCCTGCTCTGTTCCCCTGCTCTACTCCCAAAGCAAACATAGCAATTACAGCCGCTGTCAGTCAGTGTCAGACACAGCATCGGTGATCAATTGTGACCGCTGGACCCTGGATATTAGACGTGTATGTATCATAGAACATGCAGGGGAGGTAAATCCTCCCCCAGCTACGTAGCTCTTCCAGGCCTGCCGTTCTCTCCTCTCCTCTCCTCTCCTCTCCTCTCCTCTCCTCTCCTCTCCTCTCCTCTCCTCTCTTCTCCTCTCCTCTCCTCTCCTCTCCTCTCCTCTCCTCTCCTCTCCTCTCCTCTCCTCTCCTCTCCTCTCCTCTCCTCTCCTACTGGATCCAAAGGGGATCCATTTTGTGGGCTGCTTTTTCCCAAGCAACATGGGCAGGTTAGGTCTATGCCACTCAAAGCACAACCTCGTCTCCATCACCAAATAAACAAACTACTCAATGTTTTGCTTCCACAGTTCCTTTAACATATCTACCTAGTCTCATTCATGGTGAAAAACCTCTTTAGCAAAAAGCACCACGGCTCTAGTCGCCCAGTAACACAGCAATATCTTTGAATCTCTGGCGTATCTTTATACCAATCTCCCTCAGTGGTAGCGACTCTCTCATCCCCCCACTGTATAGAATGAGATACACAACATCCATACATTCACACACAGTCTGGAGGGAGAGAAGAGAGGCGGTGTGTCTGTCTCAATCCCCAGCCTGGAGTATACAGTGTAAGTTAACAGCCATACACACTGACCTCAGAGCTGTTGTTTAATCATCAGGGCATTTTAATGGCTTGTCAGAGTAATGAAATATGGTTGGAGGCTACCTGGTGCAAACATTACTATAAATCCCTCTCACACAAGCTGACGCGGAGCTTAATGGTTATAAATCATCACTTTAGGGAGAGAAAAATGACAGCTATTAAAATAATGAATGGGATGATTAATTTTTCACATTAAAGATTAAAAGCTATGAGAGGTATCATTAGATATTTGAGCTGCCGTAAACGTTTGAAAGTGAGAGCTTATTTTCCGCAGTTTATGACGCCCTCCGTTTCTTCATTGTCATCCAAGTTTCTGCCCAAGTTGGCTGTCTGGGCTGCACTGACAGAGGCATTCCTTCCTCCTAATTTGTGCTGTTGTAAAAATGCTCAGAGGAGAAGCCTTGAAGAACAGTCATGGCTGCAGGCAGTACAGGGCCTCCACAGCCACTCTGCAGGGGCTCCCCAAGGCTCTCACAGGCATCTTCAAAACCTCCCAAATTATTTCACCCCTCTAAAGCTGTCAGGGCCGACTTAATAGGAACCAGAGGAAGTGATAGGGGGCTAGTTTGGGGTTTGATTAAATCATGTTATCATGTTGGAATGCTATGAGCTGTTAGCTATATAATATTAGTGGGTAACTGTATTAGCAACTGATTATTCAGCCCTGTGCATACATGACATACTTAGGGAGAACGCATATGCACACACATGCTCAGTGGGCTTACATAAATCCCCATGTATAGACAACCAATGACAGGCTCTCTCTATCTCGCCGATGGCTCCCAAGAGAAGCTGCTTTATAGCACAACAATTCCTAATTCAGCTTTCACTTCTATGGGACCTGCCATGTTGTTCACACATATGGTATATCACCCAAATTGCAAGGCAAAAGATTAGAGGGAGAAGCATAATTAGAGCATTAATAACCATGCATGTTAGGGAACATAAGTAATTGAGTTTTTCATGATGAATGGGAATCCAAACAAGGCAGGAGAGAGTGAAAGGCTCCATTAGATATTCCAGGCATGGTTCAGTCTCAGTAGAGGCGTGAATATCACACTTTCCCCACTGTTGCCCAATTATTTTTGTGTTCGCAGGCAATGATAGACTTGCTTGTCCAACTGCAGCATTTAAAGGGATAATCTAATCGTCTCATTGAAGCAACGGCTCCATTTGTTGGCACCGAAAGAAGCGTTGGTTAGTAAAGTGATCCGCTCAGAACAAAGCCAGGTATTTGTTTAGCTAACTAACTTATTTACAAAGCAGTGGGACATTTAAAGAACTCCTCTGGCGTGCATAGTTCCTTTTTCATTTTGGATTCTCTCACTCTTCCTTTCTTCCCTGTTTTTTATTTCATCCCCTGTCACTGGAGACAGTTGTGATGGGTGCCCACACCTCCTTCATGTGTTTCCAGCTCTTCTCTCTGCTTCGTCTGCTAATGTTCCAGGGAGACCAAATACAGGGCCGCGCTGGAACAAAATGGCCGCCATAGCTGCCCGCTTATATCTCAGCCCTCCCTCCCCAAATCAATTCTGACATTTCATTCTGCCCTTATAGAAGGTAATGGTGCATTCAGGGGTTGTTACCGATAATGTTGAAATGGTATTGCTTGGCTTCACTGAACAGACAAACTCTAACCTCTGCTGCTGAATGGTCTTTGGTTTTCCCTCCCCAGGTTGCCTCGCCTGCGATCTTGTGTTTTCTTTATGAATATCGGGCTTAAATGTTGATATTTACCAAATTAAATATCTTTGTTGGTCCATCCGGGAAAACATCCCACTGGGCACCCGCTGGTTGACTCAACGATGTTTCCACTTCATTTTAATGAATTTACGTCGAACCAATGTGGAATTAACGTTGAATTGTGCCCAGTGGGATATGTTTCGTCATGACAGAAAACCAGCCATAGTTGTTCTTACCAGCCCCTCTCTATTTCTAGCAGCAGAACTCTTTAAATCAGTTAGGCAATATGTTGTTTATAATATATTATTTACTGGCTTTGACTTGTTGTATATCAGAATGTCATGAACAACTGGTTCAGTTTTTGCAGTCATAATCATGTT